>NC_071668.1:34487954-34790984 GCF_028554725.1 Zeugodacus cucurbitae
CGCAGTTCGGAGCCAGTTGGAGATTCCAAGTGTAACCAGGTCGCTCTCCACCTGGTCCCTCCAACGGAGTGGAGGCCTCCCCTTCCTCGGCTTCCTCCGGCGGGTACTGCATCGAACACTTTCAGAGCTAGAGTGTTTTCGTCCATTCGGACAACATGACCTAGCCAGTGTAGCCGCTATATTTTTATTCGCTGAACTATGTCAATGTCGTCGTATAACTCGTACAGCTCATCGTCTGCGGTATTTGCCGTTGCCAATGTTTAAGGGACCATAAGTCTTCCGCAAAATTTTCCTCTCGAAAACTCCTAGTGTCATATCATCTGATGTTGACATCGTCCAAGCTTCTGCACCATAAAGTAGGACGGGAATGATAAGCGACTTGTAGAGTTTGATTTTGGTTCGCCGAGAGAGAACTTTACTTCTCAATTGCCTACTCAGACCAAAGTAGCACCTGTTGGCAAGAGTTATTCTTCGCTGAATTTCGAGGCTGACATTGTTCGTGTTGTTGATGCTGATTCCCAGGTATGCGAAATAATCTACGACTTCGAAGTTATGTCTGTCAACAGTGACGTGTGAGCCAAGACGCGAATGCGTCGAATGTTTGCTTGATAACAGGAGATATATCGTCTTGTCCTCATTCACCTCCAGACCCATTCGCTTCGCCTCCTTATCATCGGCGTACGCCAGCAGCTGTACACTCTTATAGAAGATTGTACCTTCTCTATTCAGCTCTGCAGCTCGTAGCTTTTGGTGTTGCTCAACGTCAATTTGCACAGCCGTATTAGTTTTGCGGGGATACCAAATTCAGACATCGCGGCGTAAAGGCAGCTCCTTTTCGTGCTGTCGAAAGCAGCTTTAAAAACGACAAAAAGGTTGTGTGTGTCGATTCTCTTTTCACGGGTCTTCTCCAAGATTTGGCGCATGGTAAATATTTGGTCAGTTGTTAATTTTCCAGGTCTAAAGCCTCACTGGTAAGGTCCAATCAGTTTGTTGACGGTGGGCTTTAGTCTCTCACACAGTACGATCGATAGAACCTTATAGGCCTTAATGTTCAGAGCACACTGAGATTCCAATCGTCAGGCATGCTTTCTTCCGACCATATTCTGCAAAAAAGCTGATGCATGCACCTTATCAGTTCTTCCCCACCGTATTTGAATAGTTCGGCCGGTAATCAATCGGCCCCGCCGCTTTGTTGTTCTTCAGGCGAGTAATTGTTATTCGAATTTCTTCATGGTCGGGTAATGGAACATCTGTTCCATCGTCATCGATTGGGGAATCGTGTTCGCCATCTCCTGGTGTTGTACTTTCACTGCCATTCAGCAGGTCGGAGAAGTGTTCCCTCCATAATCCCAGTATGCCCTGGACATCGGTTACAAGATTACCACCTTGGTCTCTATACGAGGATGCTCCGGTCTTGAAACCTTCGTCAAGTCGCTTCATTTTTTCATAAAATTTTCGAGCATTACCTCTGTCTGCCAGCTTCTCAAGCTCTTCGTACTCACGCATTTCGGCCTCTTTCTTTTTTGTCTGCAGATGCGTTCCGCTTCCCTCTCCAGCTCTCGGTATCTATCCCATCCCGCACGTGTTGTGCTTTTCGACGTCGAACCTTCCTTGTGTTTGTTGATGGGCGTTCTTTGCTGCACAGAGGCGGGTGCGCATCTTCGCTGCAACCAGATAATGGTCCGAGTCCATATTTGGTACTCGGAGCATACGCACGTCTAAAACACAGGAGACATGTCTTCCGTCTATCACAACGTGATCGATTTGGTTACGCGTGTTTCGATCAGGAGACATCCAAGTAGTTTGATGTATTTTCTTATGCTGGAATCTGGTACTACAGACGACCATATTTCGGGACCAAGCGAAGTCGATCAGCCTCAGGTCGTTTGGCGATGCTTCGTCATGGAGATAGAATTTTCCGACTATTGTGGCAAAGACACCTTCTTTACCCTCCCTTGCGTTAAAATCACCAAGCACGATTTTGACATCGTGGCGGGGGCCGCGCTCGTATTACAATTAACCGTTCAAAACGCGTTACTATGTTTGACTGAGTGCTGCAGAGTATTTTAAAGAAATATATTTGAAGAAAATGATTTTTGTAAGGCATAGCGAGCTGCAACGCATAGCGAACAGAACAAGGATTTTTCTTTCAATTAGACCAACTAAATACTTTTTAACAAATAAATATAAATAATATATAAATAGAATGAGAGTTCTTTCGCGTAGAAGTTCTTTCTGCATTGGCGGCCGTCGGCCCCGCTTCCAAAAAATAACTGCTATAATCCGATATTCCTGTGCGATATCTCGTAAACGGTGAAAGATATCAATTTATTTATTTGGGGCTAATTAACATAAAAATTGCCTCAAATCCTGGCGCCCCAGTAGCTAAAATCTCCTTAATACTTCCCATGCTTATAATAATGGTGGATAATTGCCAAATGGCAACAACAAATAATACATATTCAAATTCAGAATAAAAGTCAAAATCGCAAAACGCAACCGGAAAATAACAAGGTTTGTTCTACGAATATAAATATTTTAAATATTTCTAACCAACCAATTTGTATTGTATAACAATACAAAAAAAAACAATACTTAAAACTTTTGAGAAATTGTAAATTATAATATAAAATTTAATAATTAACTTTATATGTAAAATATGTAAATTTTAACAATGTATAAATGATAGCCTGAAAAATGTTTGTAAAAATTAAAGTTTACTTTGTACAGAAATGCAAATATTTAAAAATTAATCCATAATAATTCTTAATAAAGTAAAATACCATACAAATTTATAAATATAAATACCTAATACAATGAGATAAGTAAAAATAAAAAAGATAAACTTTTTTATTTCTAAACGAAATAAAAAGTAACCGTTAGCATGAACGAGGTGACTACTGAACCAAATTTTAGTAACGAGGCGATGACCACACAAACGACCACTTCCTGTGACTAAGGGGTGACCATGGAAATGATGAAGCAAACAACGTCATCAGATGGCTCTGCTAACCACAGAGTGACGTGTGGCTTTCAAAAACAATAGAAAAATTAGAGGAGAAAGACACATGCGGCATTTGCACCAAAATTAATAACATAGAGCGAGCGACGTGGAGGATGGAGTCATATGTAGAAGTTCACGTAAGTGAGGAAAGTTTCTGACTGCCATTCACTTGGGAGTGGCCAGGAACGATTCTTTTACATGTGGCTCAAGCAGCTCACAACTTCCGGTCTTAGACCAAGTATCCTCTGGGTAGCCAACAGACATCCGTCTGGAAGCGAGCTAAAGTGAGAAGGCGAATCCCGCTTATGCGGTTGTGCGTAGGGCTTGGGACCCACCACATAAAAACGAATAACCAGTGAATAAGAAACACAGGCCTCGGATGAGAAACCCCCCTTTTGATGACGACCACGGCAAACGTATAAAGGACTATGATTTAAGGGCATGCACCTGGAATGTCCGGACCCTTAATTGGGAAGGTGCCTCTGCCCAGCTGGTTGATGTCCTCGTAAGAGTAAAGGCTGACATCACCGCAATCCAAGAAATGCGATGGACGGGACAAGGACGGAAGAAGGTGGGTCCTTGTGACATCTACTACAGCGGCCATATAAAGGAGCGCAAATTCGGTGTGGGATTCGTGGTGGGAGAGAGACTCCGTCGTCGAGTCCTGGCATTCACCCCGGTGGATGAACGTCTAGCCACAATCCGCATCAAAGCGAGGTTCTTCAACATATCGCTGATTTGCGCCCACGCCCCGACGGAAGAGAAGGACGAAGTGACCAAAGATACCTTCTATGAGCGCCTAGAACGTACCTATGAGCGCTGCCCCCGCCACGATGTCAAAATCGTGCTTGGCGATTTCAACGCTAGGGTGGGTAAAGAAGGTGTCTTTGGCACAACAGTCGGAAAATTCAGCCTCCATGACGAAACATCACCAAACGGTCTGAGGCTGATCGACTTCGCCGGGGCCCGAAATATGGTCATCTGTAGCACTAGATTCCAGCATAAGAAAATCCATCAAGCTACTTGGCTGTCCCCGGATCGAATCACTCGCAACCAGATCGATCATGTTGTGATAGATGGACGACATGTCTCCAGTGTTTTTGATGTGCGTACGCTTCGTGGTCCCAACATCGACTCAGACCACTATCTTGTAGCAGCTAAGATACGCACCCGCCTCTGTGTAGAAAAGCGCACACGTCAACAAACACAAGGAAGGTTCGACATCGAGAAGCTGCAATCACAACCGACAGCCGAACGATTTTCTACTCGACTTGCACTCCTGCTCTCTGAGAGCACTCATCAGCATCTCGGTATAAGGGAGCTGTGGGACGGCATATCAAACTCCTTACGTACAGCTGCAACCGAAACCATTGGCTTTCGGAAAAGTCAAAAAAACAGCTGGTATGATGAGGATTGTCGTCTCGCAGTGGAGAGAAAACAGACTGCCTACCTCGCAATGTTGCGATCGACCGCAACACGAGCGGGATGGGAAAGATACCGAGAGCTGAAGAGGGAAGCGAGACGCATTTGCAGAAAAAAAAGAAAGAGGCCGAAATGCGTGAGTACGAAGAGCTTGAGAAGCTGGCAGACAGAGGTAATGCTCGAAAATTTTATGAAAAAATGAAGCGACTTGACGAAGGTTTCAAGACCGGAGCATCCTCGTATAGAGACCAAGGTGGTAATCTTGTAACCGATGTCCAGGGCATACTGGGATTATGGAGGGAACACTTCTCCGACCTGCTGAATGGCAGTGAAAGTACAACACCAGGAGATGGCGAACACGATTCCCCAATCGATGACGATGGAACAGATGTTCCATTACCCGACCATGAAGAAATTCGAATAGCAATTACCCGCTTGAAGAACAACAAAGCAGCGGGGGCCGATAGATTACCGGCAGAACTATTCAAATACGGCGGCGAAGAACTGATAAGGTGCATGCATCAGCTTCTTTGCAGAATATGGTCGGAAGAAAGCATGTCTGACGATTGGAATCTCAGTGTGCTCTGCCCAATCCATAAAAAGGGAGATCCCACAATCTGCGCCAATTACCGTGGGATCAGCCTCCTAAATATCGCATACAAGGTTCTATCGAGCGTATTGTGTGAAAGACTAAAGCCCACCGTCAACAAACTGATTGGACCTTATCAGTGTGGCTTTAGACCTGGAAAATCGACAAGAGACCAGATATTCACCATGCGCCAAATCTTGGAAAAGACCCGAGAAAAGAGGATCGACACACACCACCTTTTTGTCGATTTTAAAGCTGCTTTCGACAGCACGAAAAGGAGTTGCCTTTACGCCGCGATGTCTGAATTTGGTATCCCCGCAAAACTAATACGGCTGTAAAAATAGACGTTGAGCAACACCAAAAGCTCCGTCATGATTGGGAAGGACCTCTCCGAGCCGTTCGATACCAAACGAGGTTTCAGACAAGGTGACTCACTATCGTGCGACTTCTTTAACCTGATGCTGGAAAAAATTATAAGAGCTGCAGAGCTAAACCGAGAAGGTACAATCTTCTACAAGAGTGTACAGCTTCTGGCGTACGCCGATGATATTGATATCATCGGAAGCAACAACCGCGCCGTTTGTTCTGCTTTTTCCCGCATGGATAAGGAGGCGAAGCGAATGGGTCTGGAGGTGAACGAGGACAAGACGAAATATCTCCTGTCATCAAACAAACAGTCAGCGCATTCGCGTCTTGGCTCCCACGTCACTGTTGACAGTCATAACTTTGAAGTTGTAGATAATTTCGTATACCTAGGAACCAACATTAACACCGATAATAATGTCAGCCTTGAAATCCAACGCAGAATCACTCTTGCCAACAGGTGCTACTATGGACTGAGTACAATTGAAAAGTAAAGTCCTCTCTCGACGAACAAAAACTAAACTCTACAAGTCCCTCATCATTCCCGTCCTACTTTATGGTGCAGAAGCGTGGACGGTGTCAACATCCGATGAGACGGCACTAGGAGTTTTCGAGAGAAAGGTTTTGCGGAAGATTTACGGTCCCTTAAACATTGGCAACGGCGAATACCGCAGAAGATGGAATGATGAGCTGTATGTGTTGTTCGACGACATAGACATAGTCCAGCGAATAAAAAGACAGGGGCTACGCTGGCTGGGTCATGTTGTTCGAATGGATGAAAGTGCCCCAGCTCTGAAAGTTTTCGATGCAGTACCCGCTGGTGGAAGCCGAGGAAGAGGGAGACCTCCACTCCGGTGGAAGGACCAGGTGGAGAAGGACCTGTCTTCACTTGGTATTACCAATTGGCGCCAAACCGCCAAAAGGAGAGATGCGTGGCGCACTGTTGTGGACTCGGCTATAACCGCGAAAGCGGTTTCTACGCCAGTTAAGAAGAAGAAGAAGAGCGACGTGTTGTAAAAGAGTTTGTTTCCTGATGCTAGAACAAGATTGACCACAAAAATAATACGGGTTTTTTTACTGGTAGCCACTGGAACATAAGATAAGTAACTCTCTCCATCTTGCAGGGAACAGATTATACATTTAAAGATACATAATATACATAATTGATATGTGTTTACCTTTCCACAACTAAATTGCTATAATTATTTTTCACAATCAAAAACTATATTTGGTGCGAAAATATATACATAGCTTTTCCCAAATTGCACATCGGTTTAGTGTTACCATTTAGCAACGCTGACACTGAATATTATTGTGGCGGTAATGGAAATAACCCTTGAAAAATCTTAATCAAGTTTTTGAGACACGAAAACTGTTATTATGAAAAGTTAAGGGGGTGCGCGATTAATATTTTAAAACACCAAATTGCCTGTATTAAAAAAAATACGAAATTAAGTAGCCGACAAATTAAAACACGTGCGTACGGTTTCCTGGTTCAATACAAAGAGGATCTTTTATTTAATTTAATAGGCTCACGTAGCCTAAACTTAAGATAACGGCTTAAATTAGTGGTAATGTAAGTATATATAATAAAAAGGGGTAAGTATAATTATTTTTCGAGCTTTCATTAAACATTGTACTAGATTTATTTGAGGTAAGTATTATGGTAAGTAATAGATTAGTGTTGTAAATGTATTATTTGGGTAAGTATAAACTAAAGTTTTACAATTCAATATTTATGAATTCAATTTATAATGTTTAATTTATTCATTTTAGTATTTTTCATTTTAGGTTTTTAAAATTATATATATGTGTCGCTTGACGCAACACCGGCCACCTTGACAGGGTCAGGTTCCTTCAACATCTATTTTAAGCAAGGCCAGTTTGTGGATGGGGCGCTTAATTGTGCCCGTCTTGGTCGCCACTTCTGCGACTCGCACTTTGCCGTCTTGCCCTTCGAGTGTTGCGTCGACGCGTCCTAGTACCTACTGCTGCGGCGGCACGTTGTCCTCGTAGACGAGAACGAGGTCGTTGAGCTGCATATTGCGTGTGGCGTGCAGCCAGTTGTTCCGCTCCTGAAGGTCCATTAGGTATACTTTGGACCACTGTCGCCAAAAATGTTGCTTGAGACAGCAAACAAGTTGCCATCTCTGGCAACAACGAACTGGGTCCACTGGCACCTTCTCTGGGGGTAGTGCTCGCTTCTTTCAGCTCGCGCAGCTTGCGTTCGGCGGCGACGAAATTGGTGGCGTTGTCGCTGAATATTTTCTGCGGCATTCCTCGGCGTCCAATGAACCTTTTTAGGGCGAAAATAAATGAATTGGAAGAAAGGTCCGAAACTAATTCTAAATGTACTGCTTTTGAAGTGAAGCAAACGAAAACTGCAATATTTGTTTTGTTCAAAACTTTTGTGAGCTTTCAAAGAGTACGGACGTGTTTAATGAGCTCCGTGAAAACTTTTATAATAAATTAATAATAAAAGCAAAACAAAAAAAATTATACAACCAATAACTTGTGTAAACGAAGTTTGAAATCAAAACACAAAACATAAACAAAACAAATTAGTTTAAAATAACAATAAATAACAAACAACATATAAAAGTGAACAAAACAAACAAATAAAAAAAAACAAACATTAGCGCTAGCGCTGCGCTGCTCACTCGACAACTCTCTTATCAGAACTGTGTGTTGCTGCCAGCCCGGCAGCCCTTATATAGTCGATTGCTAGCATGTTATCGTCACTCGAACATTCTGGCAACTACGAATATCGATGTCTAGATAGATCTGGCAAGTTATCGATTTCGATTGTCAATTCTAGTTTGTTCTGGTGCCATTTTCGTTACAATATTTACGTGAGCGTAGCTCAAATGCACTTGTTGATAAACTCAGTGAAATTGTAGGTACCAACAATTTTCATATCGTGCCTTTGAAAAAAGGCAAGATAGATGAAACAAAAATACAATCATACATTGAGAAAAGTTTTATGGATATAGTGAAATTTTTGTCAAATAACAACAAGAATTATTATTCATATCAACTGAAGAGCTCTAAAGGCCTAGTTGTTATTGTAAAAGGCATTGAGTCTTCGGTAGAATCTAATGATATCAAAGAAGCCCTTGAAGAATGCGGCTTTGGAATTAAAAATGTGGTAAATATACAGAAATAAAGTACCACAACCAATGTTAAAAATCGAATTGTTGCCAAACTCTAATCCAAAAAAAAAGAATGAAATACACCCAATATACAATTTAAAATATTTACTGCATCGTAGAATTACCGTTGAAGAACCTCATAAAAGAAATGGTCCGGTATAATGCACTAACTGCCAAGAGTATGGGCATACCAAATCTTATTGCATTCTACGCAGTGTTTGTGTGGTATGTGGGGATTTAAACCCAACTTCAAAATGTGCTCTTAAAAAAGAGGATACAAATAAAAAATGCAGCAATTGTGGAGGAAATCGCACTGCTAACTACAGGGGCTGCCATGTATATAAAGACTTGAAATCAAAATTGTCACTGGGAATTCAAGCTCGTCGTAACCAAATGTTGAATATCCCTCGTAACGAAAATGTAGTAATTACAGACCAGAGTTCGAAACCTGGTAATTCTAAGGATATCCTCGTCCAGGGAAGCTATGCAAATGTTGTAAAAGGCAACGCTGTGCAAATGCAACAACCGCAAAATCCACCAAGTAGAGGTATTGAAAATATTACTCTAAATCTGACTCAATGTATGACACAATTCATGTCTACCATGCAAAACATGATCCAAGATTTGATCAAATCTCAAAATCAAATGTTACAAACCTTATTATCTAAAAAATGAGTATACTAAATATTCGTATATGGAATGCCAACGGTGTAAACCAACACAAACTGGAGTTAATACGATTTCTGACTGAAAAAAGCATAGATGTTATGCTGATATCAGAAACTCATTTAACAAATAAAAACAATTTCTTTATAGCAGGATATAGACTTCATGTTACAAATCATCCAGATGGAAAGGCGCACGGTGGAACAGCAGTATTGGTTAGAAATCGGCTAAACCACCATGCTTTAGAACCACATGCTACAGCGCAGCTACAAGCTACAACAATATCATTGAAAAATCGAGGTTCTGACCTCAATCTGACGGCTATATACTGTCCACCTCGTTTTAAAATTACAGACTGCGAATTTAAAGATTTTTTTGGAACGCTAGGTCCAAGATTTCTAGCAGGTGGTGATTACAATGTAAAACACATGTACTGGGGCTCACGTCTTATTAATCCGAAAGGACGACAGCTATACTACACTATTATAAATAAGCACAATAACCTAGATATAATATCTCCTGGTAAGCCGACATACTGGCCCAGTGATAGAAACAAAATACCAGACTTAATATATTTTGCTGTAGTCAAAAATATAGATAGATCGCTAATAACAGTAGATACATGTATTGACTTATGTTCTGATCATTCTCCTGTACTTATAAAGTTATGCGAACAGCCCATGATAGTTGAGCCAAAAGAATCTCTAACATCTTTTAAAACTAACTGGTTGAAATATAGAAAATATATCAGTAGCCACATTAATATCGATTTAAAAATAAGTACAGGAAGAGATATTGATGAAAGCGTATTGGAATTCAATGATGTAATAACTAATGCAGCTGTCTTGGCAACACCTAAAAGAAACGTTAAGGTTTTTAGAAACATGACTAATAATGAAATAGAAAAGCTTGTAAATGAGAAAAGGCAAGCGAGACGTGAATGGCAGTTAAGTCGTTCCCCTTCAACTCTGCGTCAACTGAAATCGGCTGTACGTAAGTTAAAAAAAGCACTTAAACGCGATGAAGAATACAATACTGAAAATTATATAAAGCACCTGTGTCCAAATTCTAGCAAGAAAAACTTCCTCTGGAAAGCCCAAAAGTATTTTAAGCCTCCAGTAGATTCCAAGATGCCTATAAGACAGTCGAATGGTAATTGGGCGCGCAGTAATGAGGAAAAGGCAAATTGTTTTGCAAATCACCTAGAAAAGGTATTTCAACCCAATGGCCCAAAAAACAACTTTAAGTTGCCAACTTTGCCCAATATTGCAAACGAGTCAAGCGTGTCTATTAGGACGTCTACTTATGAAATTATCAAGATCCTAAAAGAGCTAAATCCGAAAAAGTCTTCAGGACACGATAATATTACTCCAAAAATGTTAATTGAGTTGCCAAATATTGCTATATCAGTGCTCTCTTTGCTCTTTAATGCAATTCTTGGTTTCGGGTAGTATCCAGTTTCGTGGAAAAAGTCGCAGATCATCATGATATATAAACCTGGAAAAGACTTAACACAACCATCTTCCTACAGACCAATAAGTCTCTTACCATGTCTTTCCAAAATATTCGAAAAAGTTTTACTATCATAAATGTCTCCTTTCCTCCACGAAAATAATATAATACCAACCCACCGATTCGGGTTTCATGCTAAACATGGCACAGTAGAGCAAGTGAATAGAATTACAAACGAAATCAGGAAAGCATTCGAGCACAGAGAGTACTGTTCAGCTATTTTTCTCGATGTAGCTCAGGCGTTCGATAAGGTCTGGCATTAAGGCCTTTTATGGAAAATCAAAAACGTTTTACCTTACGAATTGCATAAAACATTGGAGTCATATTTAAGAAATAGGAATTTTACAGTTAAAGTAGCAGATTTTATATCAGAAGAACGAGCAATAAGGGTCGGTGTACCTCAGGGCAGTGTATTAAGTCCTACTCTGTACATAATATATACGGCAGACATTCCAATAGCTAACAACGTATTGGCATCCACTTTTGCGGATGACACAGCCATAGTAAGCCGAAACAAATGCCCGATTAGAGCATCGAGAGTATTAGAGGAGCACTTAACTTGTGTCGAAGAATGGCTAGCCAACTGGCGTATAGAAATTAATGAGCAAAAATGCAAGCATGTTACATTTTCTCTAAGACCAGAAACATGTCGGGCAGTTAAAATAAACAATGTCTTAGTACCCCAAGCGAATGAACTAACTTATCTTGGGATTCACCTGGATCGAAAGCTTACGTGGAGGAAACATATAGCGAGTAAAGTAACTTGCATGAAGTTAAGAGCAGCAAATTTAAATTGGCTTCTAAACAAAAATTCTAAACTTAGCCTAGACAACAAGGTCCTGTTATACAATGCAATCATAAAACCGATTTGGATGTGTGGTATTCAACTGTGGGGTACGACCTGTGCAACCAACATTGATATAATTCAGAGATTCCAATCTATATATATATATATATTTCTAAACTTCGTGGACATCCAAACCCATTGGCAAATGCCTTGGTACATTCCAATCAAACTCGTTTAAAAAGAAGAGATCTACCTGCCTACTAAAGAGCAACGTTCTACCAAAAAGCATTCTTCATTCAATTCATTCTTGAGCTTACTTAGTTGTAAATAGATTTAAGATTTTAATACTTATTGTTAGGCTTTAAACAAAGCAGATTCAATAAATAAAGAAATATTGAACAAAAATATATGTTTTGATGGGTGGTCGACCGCGTATTTTTAGAGTTGTGTATATCGGATCACAAAAATCTACGCCACATATAAGAAAGGGTCGTAGTGCTCGAAGTCTTTCGGCTGACAAATTTCCCATAATTTGGTTTTGCAACTTCGGCTTGTAATGAAAACAATGTATACAGTTTCTTACGGTTCTACTGCAAGCTTCTCGGGCATTAATGAGCCATATGCGAAGAATCGCAACCAGCGCTTTAGCCCAAGCGTGGTGATTTCGAATATGCAGGTACCGTAAATATGTTATAACGAAGTGCGAATTTTTATTTAGTAATAGCGGAAATTTGGCATCGTATGGGAGAGGTGCATTTAATAGGCGACCTCCTACTCGGATTAATTTAAACGAATGCGATATATCCGAGTATTCATGCAAAAACGGATTGAGTTTTTGCAAGTTTGCGGGTAGGGTGGTACCTTAATGCAATTTTTGAATAACATCCGAAAACTCTGAATGTTGGACCACCTGTGCAATTTTTAAAAAACTCAAGTTTAACTCATCTGAAGTCAGATCCTGGCCCATGGAGGATTTTGATGGTCGTCTGATCCATCGTAATATATATGCGACCACACGAAGCAATTTTTTTGTGGGAAGAGAATTTATCAATAAGGTCCAATATTGAATTTTTCTCAGTGGTCGAATATAGTGTGAATGCTTTTTTCTTCTTCTCTAATGCTTCGTCTTCTGGTGAGAGCTGGAAGTGGGTATTGATTGGTATAATCAATGCAGGGTCTTCTAGGAGGAACTGTGGACCGCCAAACAGTATCGAATTATTCAATTCGTCCACGTTACAACCCCGAGACACTTGATCCACAGGATTTTGTTTTGTTGGCACATGCCGCTAATGTACTTTGTCAGTCAACTCTTGGATTTCGGACAATCTATTTGCGACGAAGGTTTGTAATGAGGATGGATGCGTTTTAATCCAATGTAAAACGATTTCAGAGTCTGTTCAAAATGTAATGTTTTCGAAACGTCGACTCAACATAGGCGCTACTCTTGACCATAATTTCGAAAGAAGATGTGCTGCCGAGAGCTCAAGACGCGGAAGAGACTTGGTCTTCAGCGGAGCCACTCTAGACTTTGCAGTAAGCAGTATATATGCAGCATCCATACGCCCTTATTGAGGCATCGGCGAAGCCATGTATTTGGCAGACTGCACTCGACTGTACGTTTACATAGCGAGGAATGCTGATTGATGAGAGCTGCAGTAGGTTGGCTTTGAAGTTCTGCCAGCTAGTGTCAAGGCGCAATGGAATCGACTCATCCCAATATAGTTTTTGGATCAAAGCTCTTGCAATAAGATTTTTGCTTTGGTAACTAGAGGGGCTAGTAATCCAAGAGGATCAAAAAGGCGAGCAGAAACTGATAATATGTTTCGTTTAGTGGCTCGCAGATCATTAAAATTGTCATCTAAGACAAATCGAAACATGTCTTCTTTCGGCAACCAATGGATTCCTAACGTTTTAGTGGAATTGTTGTCATTGAAGCTTAATGACTTTTCAGTATAATCACTGTCGAAAAATTTAGGGTGGTTCGAAAACCATTTCGTTAGAGTAAATCCAGCCGAGTGTAATATTTTAATTACCTCACTTCTTAAAAGATCTAGAGACTCAAAATTTTCGGATCCTGTTAATAAATCATCAACATAAAAGTCTCTTTTAATGGTCAATGAACCGAGTGGATATTTAATTGTATTGGCATCACTGAGCATTTGCAAACACCGTGTTGCGAGAAATGGAGCAGGCGCAGTGCCGTAAGTGACGGTGTTAAGTCGAAAAATTTGTATTTGCTCTGAAGGATGCTCTCTCCACACTATGAGTTGACAATTCCTGTCTTCTTCATGCATAATAATTTGCGTCAAAGACAACACGTAATTTGGTTGTAGTGCTTTCGGGCCTTAAAACGCATTGATGCGGAATGAAATAGTGTGGCTCACTCGGGATCTTATTGTTCGTTGGGCTCATGTGTCCCAGTGCTCTATATTCATTCATGAAGTCCAGATACATTTTACGAAGTTCTGGATCTTTTAATGTCCTTCTCTCCAGGGCTTGAAACCGCCGAACTGCGGTCTCGTTACCTGCTGTGAGTGCGAAGGCGATTTGCCCGCAGTCACGTCCCTTTTGCAGAAGATGCAGCGGCAGCTAATTCCCACGAAGTGAAGTTGATTTATGTGCTGTGGATGTAAATCGGTGTTGCAGCAGTGATGACGTTGGCGAGCAGCGTAGCAGTGGTGGATGTAGCAGCAGTGATGACGTTGGCGTTGACGTAACAGCGGCGATGGTGGTGACAGCAGCGAGGATGGATGATGACGTAGTTTTTTTTTTAAACAGTAAATTCTAACTGATCACCGCACAGTAAATTTGGTAGGTACGGATTTAGCGGCAGTCGAATTTAACTGCCACTATTAAACACTTTGGTACAACTTTTTGTGTAACTCACTGTACCCTTTGCTTATACATGTACAAGTAAGCATGTGTACATATGTATGCATTTTCTTTTGATCGCTTGTACTATTTTCTTGTTCGCGCACCTTTTCTATTTTGCTCATTTTATTATCACATTATTTTATTCGTCACTTTGAAAACTTGTACATATGCACCTCTTTGTTCTTATTGTTTTTATTTTTTGTAGGTTTAGGAAACTAGAGGTAATTACTTAGTATTAGCATATGCACATTTATTTCACTCTTAGCACACACGTCTTTTCACGTAACGCTGTTATTTTTATTTTCTTTTCTTTTACAGGAATTGGGTAAAAGTCGGTAAGTATATAGAGTATACGTATATATGGTATGTCTGTACGTATTTGTACTCTCGCAACAAAAACACATAAAGTGTCACAACTAAGCCATAAATAAAGTTATAAAAGTAAAATTTGAAATAAGGGATCGCACTAGGAAGAGGCATATTTGGGTGTAGTTTTTTTGGATAAGTGGGCGTGGCCCACAAATCGGTTATTTATATATAACTAGCAAACTAATAAAGCTATATAAACCAAACTTTCTGCAGTTGGTTCTCTTACGTACCCCACCACACACCATGAAAATAGTTGAAATCGGATAATAACCACGCCCACCTCCCATACAAATGTTAGCTTGAAAATTACTAAAAGTGGGTTAACTCATTAACGAAAAACGACAGAAACACTAAATTTCCCAGAAATAATAGTAGAAGGAAGCTGCACTCAGATTTTTTTTACAAAAAGAAAAATGGGCGTGGCATCGCTCACTTATGGGTCAAAAATCATATCTCAGGAACTACTCGACAGATTTCGATGAAATTTGGTATATAATATTCTCTTTACACCCTGATAACACCGATAAGGCGATAGGCGAAATCGGTTCATAACCACGACTACTTTCCTTATAACTCAAATTTGAATTCCATCTGATTCCTTCACTTTATCATGTCTGATTTATCTGATTCCTTCACTTTATCATGTCACTTTATCATGTATACATAAGGAACCAATGAAGATAGTGGAATAAAACTTTACACAAATAGTACATATCATCTCTGACTTTTCTTCTAATACCTGAGACAGACATGTGGTATACATTGTAGTATGCTTCAGAAACCATATGTGTATCACCGGTCTTCCGAATTTTGTTTGAAAGCAAATGGTGTTCCGTACTACAATTGAGTTCTAGAATCCATTGAAAGTTTGTGGTGTTGTGAAATGTACTACAATGGATTGCATTGAACAATCATATGTTTTCTGACATTTTGACATACAGAAAATAAATTAAATTCAAAATTAATTGAAATCAAAAAACAAAATGTGAAAAAAAATGACGTGAAAAATATGTAATATGTATGTAATAATATGTAATATGTAATAATTATATTGGATAATAATATTTTAAGATTGCTTGAAGTTATAACTAAGTCAGGATCAATTTTCCTGTCTGTTATTCATAATTACATTTTGCTTGAATTTATTTGTATCAGCTGATGAATGTAAACATAGCCCAATATACTACATGTGTGTCACTATGCTGATTCATGGTTTCTAGAGCTTTTATTGTAGTACATATTATAGTATGGAAACCATATGTCTGTCTTAGGTAAAGGGTGATTTTTTAAGAGCTTGATAACTTTTTTTAAAAAAAAAACGCTTAGGTGGTCCATTCGGAAAGTCCAATTTTGGGCAACTTTTTCGAGCATTTCGGCCGGAATAGCCCGAATTTCTTCGGAAATGTTGTCTTCCAAAGCTGGAATAGTTGCTGGCTTATTTCTGTAGACTTTAGACTTGACGTAGCCCCACAAAAAATAGTCTAAAGGCGTTAAATCGCATGATCTTGGTGGCCAACTTACGGGTCCATTTCTTGAGATGAATTGTTCTCCGAAGTTTTCCCTCAAAATGGCCATAGAATCGCGAGCTGTGTGGCATGTAGCGCCATCTTGTTGAAACCACATGTCAACCAAGTTCAGTTCTTCCATTTTTGGCAACAAAAAGTTTGTTAGCATCGAACGATAGCGATCGCCATTCACCGTAACGTTGCGTCCAACAGCATCTTTGAAAAAATACGGTCCAATGATTCCACCAGCGTACAAACCACACCAAACAGTGCATTTTTCGGGATGCATGGGCAGTTCTTGAACGGCTTCTGGTTGCTCTTCACCCCAAATGCGGCAATTTTGCTTATTTACGTAGCCATTCAACCAGAAATGAGCCTCATCGCTGAACAAAATTTGTCGATAAAAAAGCGGATTTCACATTTCGAACCGAACACTGATTTTGGTAATAAAATTCAATGATTTGCAAGCGTTGCTCGTTAGTAAGTCTATTCATGATGAAATGTCAAAGCATACTGAGCATCTTTCTCTTTGACACCATGTCTGAAATCCCACGTGATCTGTCAAATACTAATGCATGAAAATCCTAACCTCAAAAAAATCACCCGTTATAATAGTGTTCTGTTCTGTTTGGCTCACAGCCAAAATTATGCAGCAACGAAATGAAAAATCGCTTAGTAAAAAATCATGTTTATATTTCGAAATTAAAAACTTTTACTAATTTATTGATTAGGTACATATGTATATGTTTAATTACTAAATAAAAAAAACGCAAAAATTAAATTAAATTAAATTAAATTAAAAAATTATTTCGAAAATCGAAAAAAATTGCGAAAAACCGACCGATCAGTTGTGAAAAAATTGCGAAAAACGAAAAAATATTGTATAAATATATATATATTTTTATTTAAAAAATTGAAGGGCTACCGCAAATCTCAAAATCCCTTGTTTCACTTTGCGAACGCATATACATATATGTATGTATGTTTATTATCTTAGTGTATATATGAGGATTTATACGTGCGTTATTATAGTTATATATGTTTATTTATATGTATGTATGTACGTGGCAATATAATTTAATGTGAAAGAAGGGAGAGCCAAAAACAGAAAGTGTGCACTTGTGTTTATTTTAATTTTATTTGTATGTGTTTTCTTGTTATTCTTCGTTTGCACCACTTTCAATAATTCGCACTCGTTACCTGGTGCGTAGGCGTTTTGCCTGCGCTTACTTCCCTTTGACAAAGGACGCAGCGGCAGCTCATTCCCTCGAAGTAAATGCGTCGACGTCCCACGAAGCAGAGATGCAGCGATGTGGCAGCGTTGACGTAGCAGCAGATGATGACGTTGGCGCAGCGAAGTTTTCCGGCAGCAGCAGTGTTGTCCGGCGTAGATGGCTGCGTTGATGTAGCAGCGTAAAGTTGATGTCGTTAGTGCAGCAGCAGCGATTTTAGTCGGTTAATTGGCGGCGACGTGACAGTAACGCAACGAACACTATGTCACAGTTTTTTTTTTAACGGCACAGTTCCAGTGTGCTTTTTACTGTTTGTAGAACCTCTATTCCGGCACTTTAATTATCGGGACCGGTAATTTGAGCGGTGTGCTATAGCGTCACTAAAACGGAACCTTGACACCGTAAGTTTTATAAACCGTAACGTTTATAAAACACGTTTTTGAAAGGTCTTTTAACACTTCAGCTATATTAACACTTCGGTATGATTATTTTCGAGCTCACTGTACTTACCGAAATACTTTACCCACATATATATGTATGTATATGTATATAGGTATGCATAAGCACTGCAATACGAATAATTGCTTTTTCGCACCTTCTTTATTTTGTTGCTGCACTTAGTTTTGTTACAATGATTTGCACTTATGTAAATATGTATCACTTATACTTTTTTTGTTATGTATTAGCGTGTAAGTAGGTAAGTAGATGATTGATTATAGTGATGCACATATATTCGCACTTCAGCACACAAGCTCCACGACATTTATTTTTTCTCTTTGTTCCTTTAGGTTGAGGTAATTATTGATAAGTATAGGTAAGTATTGGAAAGTATGTTTTTTCACTGACACTCAACTTCACTTTTATGTATATATCGCTCATTTACTTCAATAGTGTCACAACTCAAAAAACACGATTTTTGAGTTGAGTATGCAGAAATGTGCGCAATTTCAGCGTCCATATTGTATAAAAATTTCATTTCGATGCATTTCCATTTATGCTCAACATTGTATTTAATATATTACACGCCACTAGATTTGTTAATAAACTTATGGAATTATTCTATATTTGCTAAATAAGAGACAATTGAAAACTTTAAATCGCTCTCCTGAAAAATCGACTTTTTTGAGTTGTGACACTATTCAAGTAAATGAGCGATATGTTTTTATTATTTTCTTTAATTTTTTTTTATCCACTACTTTCGTTTCTTTATGTATTTTTAGCACTTCACACACTCCATGTACATATGTACATTTGAAGACATAAATATCTGTATATATGAGTATATATGTATTTTTTTTTTACGTCTTCCTTCACTTGCACAGATTGGTGATTATATTGTTTTATGCACTATGTATTATATATAATTTTCTCTATTGCACTCTTTTTGTCGTTTTAGGTTTTATAGGTTTAGGTTTATGTTCACCACACTTCATGTATGTGCACTATTGTAGTTTAATCTTATATATTCTCTTTTAGGTTTGGTTATGTTAATTTTTACTTGTTTTCACTTCACTCCGAAGGCCGAAAAACGAAAAGTATTATACAGGCAATTGGTCACGAAAAATTTAGCACTTTTGTTAAAAATTTAAACTAAGCTCATGCACTTAGTCCCTGCTCGGGCGCCATGAAAAATCTCAATAGTTTTTGAGACACGAAAACTGTTATTATGAAAAGTTAAGGGGGTGCGCGATTAATATTTTAAAACACCAAATTGCCTGTATTAAATAAAAAATACAAAATTAAGTAGCCGACAAATTAAAACACGTGCGTACGGTTTCACGGTTCAATTCAAAGAGGATCTTTTATTTAATTTAATAGGCTCACATAGCCTAAACTTAAGATAACGGCTTAAATTAGTGGTAATGTAAGTATATATAATAAAAAGGGGTAAGTATAATTATTTTTCGAACTTTCATTAAACATTGTACTAGATTTATTTGAGGTAGCATTAAGGTAAGTAATAGATTAGTGTTGTAAATGTATTATTTGGGTAAGTATAAACTAAAGTTTTACAATTCAATATTTATAAATTCAATTTATAATGTTTAATTTATTCATTTTAGTATTTTTCATTTTAGGTTTTTAAAATTATATATATATGACACTTGACGCAACAACCCTGTTATTTATTGGATAAAGTAAATTTCCTAAGTACAGTGCACAGCTCATCGTTCCATCGTCTGCGGTGTTCGCCGTTGCCAATGTTTAAGGGACCATAAATCTTCCGCAAAATTTTCCTCTCGAAAACTCCTAGTGTCATATCATCTGATGTTGACATCGTCCAAGCTTCTGCACCATAAAGTAGGACGGGAATGATAAGCGACTTGTAGAGTTTGATTTTGGTTCGCCGAGAGAGAACTTTACTTCTCAATTGCCTACTCAGACCAAAGTAGCACCTGTTGGCAAGAGTTATTCTTCGCTGAATTTCGAGGCTGACATTGTTCGTGTTGTTGATGCTGATTCCCAGGTATGCGAAATAATCTACGACTTCGAAGTTATGACTGTCAACAGTGACGTGTGAGCCAAGACGCGAATGCGTCGAATGTTTGCTTGATAACAGGAGATATATCGTCTTGTCCTCATTCACCTCCAGACCCATTCGCTTCGCCTCCTTATCATCGGCGTACGCCAGCAGCTGTACACTCTTATAGAAGATTGTACCTTCTCTATTCAGCTCTGCAGCTCGTAGCTTTTGGTGTTGCTCAACGTCAATTTGCACAGCCGTATTAGTTTTGCGGGGATACCAAATTCAGACATCGCGGCGTAAAGGCAGCTCCTTTTCGTGCTGTCGAAAGCAGCTTTAAAAACGACAAAAAGGTTGTGTGTGTCGATTCTCTTTTCACGGGTCTTCTCCAAGATTTGGCGCATGGTAAATATTTGGTCAGTTGTTAATTTTCCAGGTCTAAAGCCTCACTGGTAAGGTCCAATCAGTTTGTTGACGGTGGGCTTTAGTCTCTCACACAGTACGATCGATAGAACCTTATAGGCCTTAATGTTCAGAGCACACTGAGATTCCAATCGTCAGGCATGCTTTCTTCCGACCATATTCTGCAAAAAAGCTGATGCATGCACCTTATCAGTTCTTCCCCACCGTATTTGAATAGTTCGGCCGGTAATCAATCGGCCCCGCCGCTTTGTTGTTCTTCAGGCGAGTAATTGTTATTCGAATTTCTTCATGGTCGGGTAATGGAACATCTGTTCCATCGTCATCGATTGGGGAATCGTGTTCGCCATCTCCTGGTGTTGTACTTTCACTGCCATTCAGCAGGTCGGAGAAGTGTTCCCTCCATAATCCCAGTATGCCCTGGACATCGGTTACAAGATTACCACCTTGGTCTCTATACGAGGATGCTCCGGTCTTGAAACCTTCGTCAAGTCGCTTCATTTTTTCATAAAATTTTCGAGCATTACCTCTGTCTGCCAGCTTCTCAAGCTCTTCGTACTCACGCATTTCGGCCTCTTTCTTTTTTGTCTGCAGATGCGTTCCGCTTCCCTCTCCAGCTCTCGGTATCTATCCCATCCCGCACGTGTTGTGCTTTTCGACGTCGAACCTTCCTTGTATTTGTTGATGGGCGTTCTTTGCTGCACAGAGGCGGGTGCGTATCTTCGCTGCAACCAGATAATGGTCCGAGTCTATATTTGGTACTCGGAGCATACGCACGTCTAAAACACAGGAGACATGTCTTCCGTCTATCACAACGTGATCGATTTGGTTACGCGTGTTTCGATCAGGAGACATCCAAGTAGTTTGATGTATTTTCTTATGCTGGAATCTAGTAGTACAGACGACCATATTTCGGGACCAAGCGAAGTCGATCAGCCTCAGGTCGTTTGGCGATGCTTCGTCATGGAGGTAGAATTTTCCGACTATTGTGGCAAAGACACCTTCTTTACCCTCCCTTGCGTTAAAATCACCAAGCACGATTTTGACATCGTGGCGGGGGCCGCGCTCGTATTACAATTAACCGTTCAAAACGCGTTACTATGTTTGACTGATTGCTGCAGAGTATTTTAAAGAAATATATTTGAAGAAAATGATTTTTGTAAGGCATAGCGAGCTGCAACGCATAGCGAACAGAACAAGGATTTTTCTTTCAATTAGACCAACCAAACACTTTTTAACAAATAAATATAAATAATATATAAATAGAATGAGAGTTCTTTCGCGTAGAAGTTCTTTCTGCATTGGCGGCCGTCGGCCACGCTTCCAAAAAATAACTGCTATAATCCGATATTCCTGTGCGATATCTCGTAAACGGTGAAAGATATCAATTTATTTATTTGGGGCTAATTAACATAAAAATTGTCTCAAATACTGGCGCCCCAGTAGCTAAAATCTCCTCAATACTTCCCATGCTTATAATAATGGTGGATAATTGCCAAATGACAACAACAAATAATACATATTCAAATTCAGAATAAAAGTCAAAATCGCAAAACGCAACCGGAAAATAACAAGGTTTGTTCTAGGAATATAAATATTTTAAATATTTCTAACCAACTATAATATTTTCAGGCATCGGATGATGTACAATAAATTACATCGGATTATTGGGCTAGCAGTTTCACTACTTAATTTCGACGTGCTAAACACAGTGTCTCTTATGATGCCATTGGATCTACAATTACAAAATGGATAGTATTTTGAACGTTCGCAATAATAATCAATTTATTAATTTAAATGTAAAATATTATTAAATTATCATATATATACAAATGAATGTACGAATATTTGTAACAATCGTAATAGTAGTGAAATTTAATTTGTATTGTATAACAATACAAAAAAAAACAATACTTAAAACTTTTGAGAAATTGTAAATTATAATATAAAATTTAATTATTAACTTTATATGTAAAATATGTAAATTTTATCAATGTATAAATGATAGCCTGAAAAATGTTTGTAAAAATTAAAGTTTACTTTGTACAGAAATGCAAATATTTAAAAATTAATCTATAATAATTATTAATAAAGTAAAATACCATACAAATTTATAAATATAAATACCTAATACAATGAGATAAGTAAAAATAAAAAAGATAAACTTTTTTTATTTCTAAACGAAATAAAAGGTAACCGTTAACATGAACGAGGTGACTACTGAACCAAATTTTAGTAACGAGGCGATGACCACACAAACGACCACTTCCTGTGACTAAGGGGTGACCATGGAAATGGTGAAGCAAACAACGTCTTCAGATGGCTCTGCTAACCACAGAGTGACGTGTGGCTTTCAAAAACAATAGAAAAATTAGAGGAGAAAGACACATGCGACATTTGCACCAAAATTAATAACATAGAGCGAGCGACGTGTTGTAAAAGAGTTTGTTTCCTGATGCTAGAACAAGAGTGACCACAAAAATAATACGGTTTTTTTTACTGGGACCAATTTAAGAAAAAAAAAGTGCAAAAATAGAAAACGTGTAAAAAAGATCTAATTTTACATGAAATTCTATCTATTCGTACAGTGAGAATTTTCACTGTTGTTGTTGTAGACTTTTCTGGTATTATATGTATGTACATATTACTGTTAGAAGGAACAAACAACAACTATTCTGGGAATGGTAAAAAATAATACTTTTCAAAGTTCTGTCATTAATCGCTGTGTCTTCTTTTTTCTTACTTCTTCATACAGCTTCATTTATTTGTTTAAGTTTGATATTGTTGCAACCTTTTCACTGGCTTTCGAATCTGAGATCAACTGTATTTCATTCAAAAAGAAGGTGATATCAGCCAAAATGGACCAAAACGGCAACCGTAATGTATTTTATTTTAATTTTGAATAATTCTTCCGCCCATTCCCGATATTTGGAAATTTTAATGTTTTATTGGTAATTTGAGCCGAATATGAGCCTTTGATGATATAAAGTATCGTTGAGAGCCCTGATCTATTAATGCTGTTAGTTTGAATAAATCTCCCTTATGTTCAGTGGTGATGACCGCAGTTGATAAAAGAATTTTGCTTTCATTTTCTGAATGAAGCGCTTGAATTTTTGTGCTTTAGAGCAACATGGTAGTTCTTAAATTTTTTCGAGGTTTAATGTTTCGGGATTACCTGATGTGGTTGTAGCGACTAACCCCGTGGTATTATAAAATTTATTTTGATTTATATATTGAAAATTTGTAATATGAAGCAATGGGTGATGTCTTCCTTGACAATACACACAATTTAATTTGCTTTCACTGTATTTTGTCGCATTCGACAGACCGTTGATGCAAAGTTTATGTTCTCTGTTCCTATCAGAAACGGACAGTTTTTTGTAAATTCTCTTGCAAGATCTTATTTTATGACTTCCCTTACCCTTAGTTTAGTTGACCTTTATTAAAGTGTCTACTGCTTCTTCTTGACTGGCGTAGACACCGCTTACGCGGTTATAGCCGAGGATCACCTCTGGGGGTCCTACTGGAGTGTGCTAATTTAAATTTTTTTAGAAATAAAGAAACTTTTAAAAAAAGCTTCAAATGTGGCATTAATGGTCGATTTACGGAAGCAGGCGGGCGGTGTAACTCAGACAAACTTCAAATTATCACGACTCCTAAGAAAAAACAACCTCTTAATAAGTTGCAAAAAGAAATACGACTAGTTATTGTTCGAACACGTTTAACTTTCTAAAAAGTGGCATTATCTCATATTTTCGGATGTGAATACATTTAAAAATGAAAGGCCAGATATGGACCGTCATGGACGGACCCCATTAGGATTACAAATACACTCGGGTAAATGCTGTAACGGTGTAGGGAGCCATATCAGAATATGAGACCCGCAAATTGCAGTTTTTAACGCCAAATAGGAATGCAAATAAATATAACTGAATTCGAAAACGTGGATTTTTCGTTTTTAAAAATATTTTTGTTAATCTAGAATGAAATTCACGGCGAAACAATGCCTAAATTGTGCTTGTCCGATCCGAAAAACATGGATTCACATGTCGATGTTCTGGAGTGGCCGCCATACTCCCCAGACCTTAATCGATGATATAAGACACATCTGGTCAACCATTACACTTTTATTAAAAAACTATAGGGTTCTCTACCCATTGCAACTAAAGAAGTTTTTATCAACAAAGGTGGCACCGCCCATTACTAATTTCAATTAAAAATATTCGAATTATAAATTAAAAATGTTAAGTTTAATTTTTCATATGAAATAAACGGAAAAAATTAAGTTAGTGTAGGGAGCGCTATCGATGACGCAATTTTCGTTTGTACTGTTTTGGTTTTTAATTCATTAAAATTCCGTTAAAACCCTGGCAGGCCTCAGAGAAAATTCCCCTCCCGTCATCATTAAATTGGTGTGGTAGGTGTAGGCTGATTACCGGCCGAGCTATTCAAATACGGCGGCGAAGAGCTGATAAGGTGCATGCATCAGCTTCTTTGCAGAATACGGAAGAAAGCATGCCTGACGATTGGAACCTCAGTGTACTCTGCCCAATACACAAATAGGGAGACCCCACAATTTGCGCCAACTACCGTGGGATAAGCCTCCTCAACATCGCGTATAAAGTTCTGTCTAGCGTACTGTGTGAAAGACTAAAGCCCACCGTCAACAAACTGATTAGACCTTATCAGAGTGGCTTTAGACCAGGAAAATCAACAACAGACTAGATATGCGCCATGCGCCAAATTTTGCAGAAGACCCGTGAAAATAGGATCACTTAGTCGACTTTAAAGCTGCTTTCGACAGCACGCAAAGGAGCTGTCTTTATGCCGCGATGTCTGAATTTGGTATCCCCGCAAAACTAATACGCCTGTGTAAGCTGACGTTGAGCAACACCAAAAGCTCCGTCGGGATCGGGAAGGACCTCTCCGAGCCGTTCGATACCAGACGAGGTTTCAGACAAGGTGACTCACTCTCGTGTGATTTCTTTAACCTGATGCTGGAGAAAATAATACGAGCTGCAGAGCTAAATAGAGAAGGTACAATCTTCTATAAGAGTGTAAAGCTACTGGCGAACGCCGATGATATCGATATCATTGGAAACAACACCCGTGCCGTTAGTTCTGATTTTTTTTAGACTGGATAAGGAGCGAAGCGTATCGGTGTGGTGGTGAACGAGGACAAGACGAAATATCTCCTGTCGTCAAACAACCAGTCAGCGCATTCGCGTCTTGGCTCCCACGTCACTGTTGACAGTCATAACTTTGAAGTTGTAGATAATTTCAGCTACCTGGGAACCAGCATTAACACCAATAACAATGTCAGCCTGGAAATCCAATGCAGAATCACTCTTGCCAACAGGTGCTACAATGGACTAAGTAGGCAATTTAAAAGTAAAGTCCTCTCTCGACGAACAAAAACCAAACTCTACAAGTATCTCATCATTCCCGTCCTACTTTACGGTGCAGAAGCGTGGACGATGTCAATATCCGATGAGACGGCACTAGGAGTTTTCGAGAGAAAGGTTTTACGGAAGATTTATGGTCCCTTAACATTGGCAACGGCGAATACCGCAGACGATGGAACGATGAGCTGTATGTGTTATTCGACATAGACATAGTCCAGCGAATAAAAAGACAGCGGCTACGCTGGCTAGGTCATGTTGTTCGAATGGATGAAAGTGCTCCAGCTCTGAAAGTATTCGATGCAGTACCCGCTGGTGGAAGCCGAGGAAGAGGGAGACCTCCACTCCGATGGAAGGACCAGGTGGAGAGGGACCTGGGTTTGCTTGGTATAACCAATTGGCGCCAAACTGCCAGAAGGAGGGATACGTGGCGCGCTGTTGTGGACTCAGCTATAACCGCGTAAGCGTTGTCTACGCCAGTCAAGAAGAAGAAGAGTTGTAGGCTGAGTTGACTGAGTGGGACCCTATTTTGCATGAACAAAAATAACAACAACACAAAAATAGACGTGGGGGAGAAAGAGTCGTTATCGACTTCGAAAACGGATAGTGTCCTGGGTGGATCGCTGCTGGTGGTGACGAAATCGTGTACCTCTATAGGCAGTGAAAAAGCCCCTTCACAGGCGTGGCTACCACCCTTGAAGGTTGCAAAAGAGTAGGCGTCGGCAAAGGGCAGTCGACAGTAAAAGTAAGCAAGGCGGAAGTGCGAGGCGAAATCGACAGCACGAGCAGAAGGGCCTCTGCCAGGGTTTTTGGTGATCCCGTGCAGAATGCTAGGGATCTAGCTAGGAAACATCTGTTGGCGGCAAGGAAGCTGAAATCAGACCGTTGCATGGCAGCCAAGATCCCAGAACGCTTCGGCATCAAGCACGGTGAAAAGGAATCTGCTCAGCATCCTAGTTGCCTGGAGTGGGCAAGGAAGTTGGAGAGTGTCGGCGGCGATGACAGAACAGCGAGATTGGGAGGTACTCAATCTCTGATCAAACGGCAGAGTTCGCACGAGGATGAATCCTCCCTCGGAAAGAAACCGCGTACGGGAAAGGCTCCGACGTTTAGCGAATTCTCTAAACTCGCAGTCTCTATAGAGTTAGGCGTGCTCGACCGCGTTTTCAATCTTCGTAATCTTTTCGAAGAGGATCGGTTGGAAAACATGGAGTGTGCGGAACTCGCACTGTTGTAGAAGAGTCTGGAGGATGAAGACCCTACAGATTAATCTTCAACATGCTAAGGTGGCTTCCGCAAACCTATTGGGAACAGACGAAACTGATGCCATCCTAATCCAGGAAAGGTGGCTGAGCAGTAGCGGAGGCTCTGGATTAAGGACGGGGAGCCATAAGCGCTGGTGATCGCAAATTGTACAGGTAAAATCAGGACCTTCTTGCTGATCCGAAAAGAACTAAATGTTTTTCTTTTAAACAATTTCAGCAGCGAGGATGCCGTGACCACTAGGCTGGAAGGTGACACTGTAGAACTCTGTCTAACCTCAGCATATATGCCTTACGATGAACAGATCTCATCCATTCCTTCTCGGATCATAAATATATTAGTTTCAACCTTAACATGTCCAGCTTGTAAACCAAATAGAAACCTCTGGAATACCGATTGGGACCTAAATGGTAGAAAGGTTCATTATACTCTTCCGGTGGCGCCATCACGAGACTCAGGGCCATTCTTGAAAGCTCCTGTCCTCTGAAAACTCGGAGAGCCAGAGAGAAATATGTCTGATGGATACCGGATATTTCTGGGTTTAGATCTTCAAGTCGAATGTTTTACAATAATGCTCGAAAATGTGGAACAGCTCGGCTGCTCTTATCTGGTTGCAACTCCTTTGTTGTAATTCGATATCTGTAATATTGCTATCACTTGTTTGTTGTGGTTGAGATGCGGAGGTGGTTATCGCAGTAGATTATTCCATTGCCAGATGTTTGTTGTTTACATGTGAGGAATGCATGCCTTGATAATGCATGTTTGGTTGTTATTGTAATAATGGTTCACTCTATTGTTCGAATGATAGTGCATGTCAAAACAAGTTCTATCGGTTTGATGATGTTTACATGGTTCATCTTTGTTTAGGATGTATGTTAACTGATAAGAGATGTATGTGAATGTGTGTGTGTGACTTGGAGTGAGGCTATGTCGTTAACTCTCCTCCTTCTTAAAACGGAGCGTCCTCGCTATGCTGCAACAAGTTGTAATTGTTGAAGACGATTTATTTTGATTTCGTATTATATAATTCGTCAATTTGCCTTTGTCTGTAAAGCATTCTTCAATTTACGTGATATCGGCAGAGGTGTATCATACCGTAAGTGGGGACCACTAAAGTAAGGAATCCCATTATGATGGAGAACGTAAAATGTACTGGATTTTCTTCAATAGGTATCAAAAATGTTGAGAGTGTTTGGATATTGCTGAATTTGTAGGTTGAGTTTGAAGAAAGGATACGGAGTACTTCAAGTTTTTCGTTGTGTTGATTGTGTATTATTTCTCTGAGTTGTTGTTGATGATTGTAATATGTCATGTTATTGATGTTCGTGGATTCATTGAAGTGTATCAATTTAGGGCCAATATATATTCATGTTGTTCCAAGTATGCTGGTAATCTGTCAAAATGTATCCATTCTTTAGGATGCGAAGTGGAGCATTTTTGAAGTTATACTTCTTATACGAGTTCGGAACAGTTGCGAGAATTGTTGCGCAACAGAAACATTATGCATAAACATACATACATGTACATGTTTATATGTCATTGAACAAATACACAAACTTACATTTGTATATGCGTGCACGTAAATTTGTCAACCACCAAAAATCAAAAGTAATGTTCTACAAAAACAACAAGCGCAAAAAATTTATGTCGATATGTTTGCATGCTCATACATATTTACGACAAGCCGATTTTCTACCAACAACGCAATGTAGCGTCGCGCATACATATGTACATCTTTATATGTCATTGAACAAACACACAAACTTACATTTGTATATGCGTGCACATAAGTATGTCAACCAGCAAAAATCAAAAGCATTGTTCTACAAAAACAACAAGCGCCAAAAATTTATGTCGATATGTTTCATATTCATACATATTTACAACAAGCCGTTTTTCTACCAACAACGCAATGTAGCGTCGCGCAGCCGGCCATCAATTTTTCGACACATCCAGCTTTACAGAGTCCAGTATGGTTATTATCAACACATTCTATATTCTACATTCTCTGCTTTTGGTTGAAACACTCTGCGTTGGCCGATGAAAAGGTAAGACTTCACAGCATCATTTCTGTAGACACTGTTTATTTACTAATTTTTCGTCTTCTATATAATATTGACCTATTTGTAGTATTAGTACACAGTGAATATTGGTTCAAATGATTCAAACAAACAATAAAATAAGTGACAGTGATAATACATTATGTGATGGTAAGTTTCTCTTAAATATTTCAATTGTCCGTAATAGATGCACCTTGTGCATTAAACTTGTGCTCTGGAAACTAATATCAATTGGATTGGCAAAATTTTTAATGGTTTGATTTTAAAGTGATTTTACAGCGGAAAAAGACAGTGCAGCCCGTGTTTCAAGAGAAGGGAAAGGAGCACAATATTATCGTGAATTCCGAGCACGGAAGAAAGCAGAGCGGGAAAAGGAGAAATTGAAAATGATAGTCAATATGGGCAGTCAATCGAGGAAGTGGAAAACAACTGCGGAATATCAGAGAGAGTATGTATGTGATTGGCGTTGCAACCGTTTAGCCGGTTATAGCCGAATCGACGATAGTGCGCCACCTCTCTCTCTCCTTCGCGCCAGTTGGAGATCCCAAGTGTAACCAGGTCGCTCTCCACCTGATCCCTCCAACGGAGTGGAGGCCTTCCCCTTCCTCGGCTTCCTCCGGCGGGTACTGCATCGAACACTTTCAGGGCTGGAGTGTTTTCGTCCATTCGGACAACATGACCTAGCCAGCGTAGCCGCTGTCTTTTTATTCGCTGAACTATGTCAATGTCGACGTATAACTCGTACAGCTCATCGTTCCATCGTCTGCGGTATTCGCCGTTGCCAATGTTCTGAGGACCATAAATCTGGCGCAAAATCTTCCTCTCGAAAACTCCTAGTGTCTTCTCATCTGATGTTGACATCGTCCAAGCTTCTGCACCGTAAAGCAGGACGGGAATGATAAGCGACTTGTAGAGCTTGATTTTGGTTCGTCGAGAGAGGACTTTACTGTTCAATTGCCTACTCAGTCCAAAGTAGCACCTGTTGGCAAGAGTTATTCTGCGCTGGATTTCGAGGCTGACATTGTTCGTGTTGTTGATGCTGGTTCCCAGGTATACGAAATTATCTACGACCTCGAAGTTATGACTGTCAACAGTGACGTGGGAGCCAAGACGCGAATGCGCCGACTGTTTCCTTGATGACAGGAGATATTTCGTCTTGTCCTCATTCACCTCCAGACCCATTCGCTTCGCCTCCTTATCCATGCGGGAAAAAGCAGAACAAACGGCGCGGTTGTTGCTTCCGATGATATCAATATCATCGGCGTACGCCAGGAGCTGTACACTCTTGTAGAATCGGGCTTCGCCTTCTCACTTTAGCTCGCCTTCAAACGGATGTCTGTTGGCTACCCAGAGGATACTTGCTGTAAAACCGGAAGTCGTGAGCTGCTTGAACCATGTGGAGAAGAATCGTTTCTGGCCACTCCCAAGTGAATGACAATCAAAAACTTTCCTCACTTGCGTGAACTTCTACACATGATTCCATCCCCAGAGAGTACCGAGCGCTTAACAAAGATTCAAAGTCTGCTGTTCCATCAATCTCTGCGGGAGCATCAATAAATTAGAAAATGTGCATAATAAATTTATAAAATGTGAATTTAAGAAAGTGTCTCTCGCTAGTTTTCTTTCATACAAAATGATATGCATTTCTTGGAATATCACTAAGAAGTATAACTTCATCCGCGCGTAAGGACTCAACGCTCTCTTTTTTCATGGGTTGTTTCGCATTGGGCTGTTTTTTCTTCTAATATTTTTATAGTACAATTGTCAGTGGGTTCTGATTTACAAATAAAGTTACCCATATAATTTCTACATTTAGATATTCTTTGATAATCGTTACACTTTGCGATCTTAAGGTCTAAATTAATTTTGCCATGCTTATGTTCTAATGGATATACATTAAATAAGCCATAATTAGTTTCAAGGATAGGATATTTGTATATTGTTATAATTGCTTAGTGTAGGTAACAGATATGAATAATGGCATATTCTAATATATTAATTATTGGAAGATCTAACTTTTCATGGTTTATTAAATCGTACACGTCTTTCAAATTTAATGTGTCAGAATAGAAATTATTAGTTTTTGCAAAATTTATAGTGTTATACCTGAGACAGACATGTAGTACATATTGTAGTATGCTTCGAAAACTCTATGTGTATCTCCGGTGTTCCGAATTATGTTTGAAAGCAAATGGTGTTCTGTACTACAATACATACGGTTCAGGAAACCATTGAAATTTTGTGGTGTTGTGAAATGTGCGCATTGAACATACCGAAAGCTTTAAGCTCTCTGCCACAATAATATATTTTATGACATTTTGACATTTCGAAAATAAATTAAATTCAAAATAAACTGAAATCAAAAAACGAACTTTTAAAAAATTAAAATGTGAATGAATTATTCGAAAATGGAATTATTCGAAATTTGTTGAAAAGTATTAATTAGAATGGAAAAGAATATTTTAAGATTGCTTGCAGTTATAACTAAGTCAGGATCAATTTTCCTTCCTGTTATTCATAATTATATTTAGCTTGAATATATTTGTATCAGCTGATGGATGTAAACATAGTACTACTATGTACATGTGTGTCACTATGCTGGTACATGGTTTCTTGAGCTTTTATTTATTATTTCATAGTACAGAAATATGTCTGTCTTAGGCATTATTGATTTGAGTTCATTATAAACTTCTGACATAACAATGTTTTCGGTTATTGCTTTAGGATCAAGGCTTTCGAGTATTCTTTCAAACTGTGAATTAATTAATTTTTGCTTATTATTATTTTCTATTAGCGATTAAGTGAAGTTTTGATTTCCACAAGGTCATCGTGGTCTGGTGTGCCAATGATGATTTTTAACATGAAACCAAGAAAGTGAAGTGATCTTTTGGGTCTATAAATATTGGGAATGAGTTGAGTTTTCAGGGTTTTTTTATTGTTTTGTTTACTAAAATTTAAATAGATTGAATGATGATTTCATTATCCTTTCGTATGGTGCCAATATTTTTGAGAGATTAGCTATGTGATACAAGAAAGCTGTATTTTGAAGACTCTCTTGGTTTGTCTTTTATGCCAGGATATTCCCTTTGATTGAAAAACACGTCTTCGGGTTTGTGGTTGGTTACCGAAAGGATTGTTTTGTTGTATTGTCGGACTGCTTTAAATATCTGTTCACCAGGTGCCGAACTCTGTTGAAGCGCTAATACTTTTACGAGTTCGATAATTTGGTATGCGTTATTTGTAATCACTTGTATATTTGTTGTGCACAGTACTGTGGCAACACGTCAAACTGTGAAGTTTAATTTTTTCTAGGTTCTTGAATTTATGCTTAAATTTATCAATGTTATTAAATAAAGTTTACTTTAATAAGTGTAATGTAAAGCCAAGTATTTGTGCTAATTTGCTTTGGTTTTATATTTAAATTTTAATTGTTTTAACTATAATATTTTCATAACTTCTGGTGCCGATTCATTTAAATCATTTATTTGTATTATCAATATTCATTCATACTGTGCAATTGTTTGTGCGAATAAATATTGTTTTTATTTAATTTTCTATTTTTCTTTTGATTAGTTTTTTCTTTAATTTTTGCTCACAGCTATTTGCGTGTTATTTTTAAGTGTCTCAGTGCTTCTCAAACTGCTCACTATTAACTCTCGGTTAATTCATTATAACCAGGTTACATTTATTTATTTATTTTATTAGATATATATACATATATTTTTTTAAATTCAATTTAAAGTTTTTCATAATGACTTGCAATTTTCCGAATTGCACTATTTAAGGCAATTCTGATTGTTTTGTTTCTTGTTAGTTTTGTGACTATCTTAAATGTGCTGGATTGACAGGTAGAATCTTAGATTCTATTCTCGATGGAAAGGGTCTGTGATGGTCGTTTTTAAACAGGCGCATAATAATTTTAAAGAAATCGGTCGGGAACTTAAAACCTTACAGAAAAATTTAGGCATTATGAAATGTTGTTTCAATAATTTAAATTACTAAATGATCAAGATGATATTGCTAAGCTCTTATCAAAACGTAAACGTGCCGATTCATTTAAATCATTTATTTGTATTATCAATATTCATTCATACTGTGCAATTGTTTGTGCGAATAAATATTGTTTTTATTTAATTTTCTATTTTTCTTTTGATTAGTTTTTTCTTTAATTTTTGCTCACAGCTATTTGCGTGTTATTTTTAAGTGTCTCAGTGCTTCTCAAACTGCTCACTATTAACTCTCGGTTAATTCATTATAACCAGGTTACATTTATTTATTTATTTTATTAGATATATATACATATATTTTTTTTAATTCAATTTAAAGTTTTTCATAATGACTTGCAATTTTCCGAATTGCACTATTTAAGGCAATTCTGATTGTTTTGTTTCTTGTTAGTTTTGTGACTATCTTAAATGTGCTGGATTGACAGGTAGAATCTTAGATTCTATTCTCGATGGAAAGGGTCTGTGATGGTCGTTTTTAAACAGGCGCATAATAATTTTAAAGAAATCGGTCGGGAACTTAAAACCTTACAGAAAAATTTAGGCATTATGAAATGTTGTTTCAATAATTTAAATTACTAAATGATCAAGATGATATTGCTAAGCTCTTATCAAAACGTAAACGTCCGTCTGATGAAGAATCTGCCACAATCGCTGACCTTATTAATCTATCTTCTCCTTGCCCTCAAGATGAGAAGTCTTCGTCATCAAAAGTTCTTAATCCACCAAAAGTTATTACTGACAATCCTAAGCGGAAAACTACTAAGGATCCGCCTTCTAATAACTCTTTGTCTGGAGCTAAATATTTGGTCGTATTACCACAAAGGAAAATTGTTTTCATTTCTAGATTTGCTTCGGACACTTCGGTCGATGATAGAAAGAATTACATCTCGTCGAGATTAAAAACGAATGATATTGACATTCGAAAATTTAACTTCAACTTTAAACTCTTTTAAAATTGACGTATCTGCTGATAATTTTCCTATACTTATTGATTCATCATTTTGGCCATCCGGTGCTTTCGTGCGCGAATTCGAGCATAAACGACATAAACCAACTGTAGTTTCTCAAATCCCACAATTACCCGCGGTTCCAAAAAACTAATTGATAATAACTCATTGAATATTTATTACCAAAATGTTAGGGGTATTAATACAAAATTAACGGAATTGTATTTAAACAGCATTAATTGTAATTTTAAAATCATTGCTTTCACTGAAACATGGCTAAAACCCTATATTTTTGATAATGAGATATTACATAATGAATTTCAAATCTTCAGATGCGATCGACTGAACAGAGTGAGAGTACTATTTGCTGTCCATTCTTCAATTCCATCCGAAGAAGTTGTAGTTCCTCAATTTGGATTAATAGATTTTCTTTTTACTTAACTTTATCTGATATACCGCCTCAATCGGACTTATCTGTATATATGCAGCATGCGTCTTTAATAAATAATGTTTTTTCAATTGCTAAGAATACTGATTACATAATTGTTCTAGGCGATTTCAATTTATTTATCTTGGAAATCTGTTGACGATTGCATTACCCTTGTTTGCACTCGTTTAAACTTTAATGAGTTCATGGAAGAAATGTCTGAGATGGGTTTTAACCAAATTAACTTAATTCCGAACAAGTTCGGTAAATTCTTAGATTTGGTCTATGTTGATAATACTACAACATTTTCTTTTGTCCGGTCTGATCCTTTAGTTTTGCCAGAGGACTCTTATCGCCCTGCCTTGGAAATTAATATCAAAATCATAGACGAATTACTTGTTTACAATAAACAGGACCTTTGTTCTCGGTTCAACTTTGAGAAAGCTAACTTCAAAGAGATTAATTGTTAACTTTCTAAATTGACTTGCCCTGATTACAGTGGTAATATTGAATTAAATGTATCACATTTAAATAAAACAATTCTTAATATTTTTGAAAGATTGGTTCCGAAATGTTTTGTTATCCAAATAAAAAGCTCAAATTTGTGGTATTCGAATGAGCTATGTAAATTAAAAAATAGAAAAGCTCGAGCTTTTAAACTTTATAAAAAAAACTTGAGCTCTTCTAAATTGCGTCGACAGTTTGCGGAACTTAACAAAAAATGTAATAAAAACTACTTAATCAAAGTAGAAAGTAATATTATTCGGAATCCGAAATTGTTTTATGGTTTCGTTAATTCCAAACGTATGATATCTAACCCGTCCACATTGAAGTATAAATCAACCATGTCATGTGACAATTACATTATTTCTAATATTTTTCCAGAATTCTTCAAGTCCAATTATTGTTCAAACTCTCTCATGAATGTGCCATATCATCAAGTGTTATGTCCGAGTACTGTAATTAATACACAAATTATTTCTGAAACAGATGTCTTAAATTGTTTAGTAACGTTAAAAAATTCGTTTAAATATGGCCTGATATGATTCCCTCAAGCTTCCTTAAAAATTGTGCAAATTATATCCATCTGCCCTTAACTAAGCTTTTCAACCTATCTCTTAAACAATGTATTTTTCCGTCAATATGGAAAAACTCATTTTTCATAGCTTTGTATAAAAGTGGAGTTAGATCATCTGTTGAGAACTAAAGGGGGATAGCTAAAATGTGAGCTATATCCAAACTTGTTGAAGCTATTGTCACTGACCAAATAACTTTCTCGATCTCTCCTTTAATTTCATTTTCTCAGCATGGATTTTGTAAAGTAAAATGTACAGCAACAAACTTGCTTGAATTCGTAAACCATGTGTGAATGAACTTTAGGGACAATAATAATACTGATGTTATATATACAATCTTTAGTAAAGCATTCGATAGAGTAAACCACTCAATTCTTTTGCAAAAACTGGATCTTCTTGGTTTTCAACCAAGACTTCTTGAATGGGTATCCTCTTATCTTACTAATAGAAAACAACAAGTTTTATTTAATAAAACTGTTGGCAACTCTTGCCCATGTACATACATACATATATACATATGTTAAGATTTAATTTATACTTAAAATTGTCGAGAGCTTCATATTAGGTACATTATGCCAACCGTAAAGTTTCTGCTTACTTGTTTGTGCGATTTGTATATTTGGCATTTCCCTTTCTTTGGCATAAGCAGGTAAGCACGGACTCTAATTAGTTATATGAGCTTATGTACCTGTTGTTTGTAAACTGCAGTGTGCTGTTCTTGGAAACTGGATCTATGCGGTAAATGCAAATGCCTTTGTGCATATATGCCAGTGCACATCATATTTGAGCTTTGTCATCGATGAGCCAGGAAAGTGGAAGGACATACTGCGGTAAGTATTGTGTAAGTGTTATTTGCCATTTGGAGGGTGAACCATTTGGAGTGTATTTTGCCATTTGGATGGAATTAGCCAACACAAATCAAATGCGTTAAATTCGCCCCACTTTATCGATGACAAATACTTTATCCGATTCAATTAGTGTCCCTTCAGGCGTTCCACAAGGTAGTCATCTCGGCCCGATTCTGTACTTGTTGTTCATCAATGATATACCTTCCGTAATTAAGTTTTCAGAAATTTTATAACTAAAGGACTTACAATCGGATTTAAATAATTTAGTTACTTGGTGTCACAAAAATGAGATGCCACTGAATTTTAAAAAATGTAAAACGATGTGCTTTTCTCGTAGTTCTGTTGACCATTCTCCATATGTAATAAATAATTTCAGTTTAGAGCAAGGTTTTAGCTTAGTTGATTTAGAAGCTACTATGGATCCTAAAAAAATTTAACTCTCATGTAAATTCAATAGTTTTAAAAGCTAAAGGTGCTCTTGGCTTTGACAAAGTTGGTCTAAGGTCTAAAGAATTTAGTGATCCGTATATTACTAAAATTCTTTTTACAACCTGTTGTATGGAATCCTAGTTAACATATCTTCTTTTTTGACTGGCGTAGACACCGCTTACGCGGTTATAGCCGAGTCCAAAACAGCGCGCCACGCATCCCTCATCTGGCAGTTTGGCGCCAATTCGTTATTCCAATCGAAGCCAGGTCCCTCTCCACCTGGTCCTTCCATCGGAGTGGAGGTCTCCGTCTTCCTCTGCTTCCACCAGCGGGTACTGCATCGAATACTTTCAGAGCTGGAGCACTTTCATCCATTCGGACAACATGACCTAGCCAGCGTAGCCGCTGTTTTTTTATTCGCTGGACTATGTCTATGTCGTCGAATAACACATACAGCTCATCGTTCCATCGTCTGCGGTATTCGCCGTTGCCAATTCTTAAGGGACCATAAATCTTCCGCAAAACCTTTCTCTCGAAAACTCCTAGTGCCGTCTCATCGGAAGTTGACATCGTGCACGCTTCTGCACCGTAAAGTAGGACGGGAATGATGAGAGACTTGTAGAGTTTGTTTTTTGTTCGTCGAGAGAGGACTTTACTTTTCAATTGCCTACTTAGTCCATATTAGCACCTGTTGGCAAGAATGATTCTGCGTTGGATTTCCAGGCTGACATTGTTATTGGTGTTAATGCTGGTTCCCAGGTAGACGAAATAATCTACAACTTCAAAGTTATGACTGTCAACAGTGACGTGGGAGCCAAGACGCGAATGCGCTGACTGGTTGTTTGACGACAGGAGATATTTCGTCTTGTCCTCGTTCACCACCAGACCCATACGCTTCGCTTCCTTATCCAGTCTGGAAAAAGCAGAACTAACGGCGCGGGTGTTGTTTCCAATGATATCGATATCATCGGCGTACGCCAGTAGCTGTACACTCTTATAGAAGATTGTACCTTCTCTATTTAGCTCTGCAGCTCGTATTATTTTTTCCAGCATCAGGTTAAAGAAATCACACGAGAGTGAGTCACCTTGTCTGAAACCTCGTCTGGTATCGAACGGCTCGGAGAAGTCCTTCCCGATCCTGACGGAGCTTTTGGTGTTGCTCAACGTCAGCTTACACAGCCGTATTAGTTTTGCGGGGATACCAAATTCGGACATCGCGGCATAAAGGCGTGCTGTCAAAAGCAGCTTTAAAGTCGACAAAGAGATGGTGTGTGTCGATCCTATTTTCACGGGTCTTCTCCAAAATTTGGCGCATGGTGAATATCTGGTCTGTTGTTGATTTTCCAGGTCTAAAGCCACACTGATAAGGTCCAATCAGTTTGTTGACGGTGGGCTTTAGTCTTTCACACAATACGCTCGACAGAACCTTATACACGATGTTGAGGAGGCTTATCCCACGGTAATTGGCGCAAATTGTGGGGTCTCCCTTTTTGTGTATTGGGAAGAGTACACTGAGATTCCAATCGTCAGGCATGCTTTCTTCCGACCATATTCTGCAAAGAAGCTGATGCAAGCACCTTATCAGCTTTTCGCCGCCGTATTTGAATAGCTCGGCCGGTAATCCATCGGCACCCGCCGCCTTATTGTTCTTCAAGCGGGTAATTGCTATTCGAATTTCTTCACGGTCGGGCAATGGAACATCTGCTCCATCGTCGTCGATTGGGGAATCGGGTTCGCCATCTCCTGGTGTTGTACTTTCACTGCCATTCAGCAGGCTGGAGAAGTGTTCCCTCCACAAACTTAGTATATTCTGGTCATCAATAACTAGATCACCTCTGGGGGTCCTACAGGAGTGCGCTCCGGTCTTGAAACCTTCAGTTAGTCGCCGGATCTTTTCGTAAAATTTTCGAGCATTACCCCTGTCGGCCAGCTTGTCAAGCTCTTCATACTCACGCATTTCGGCCTCTTTTTTTTTTTGTCTGCAAATGCGTAACATATACACTCTGATAAGCTAGGGTCTGTTCAAAAACAATTTTTAATTTTCGCTTTATGTCATTTACATTGGGATTCAAGATTGAACCTTCCTCCGTATACTAGTCGTTTAAAACTTATAAATCTACCTACACTCACTAGTCGCAGAGGCATGGTAAGTATAATATTCCTAGTAAAACTTCTGAATGGTTTAGTTTGGAGTTCATTCCTTTTGTCTAATAAGTTTAATGTCCCATTGCGTTCATTTTTGAGTTAAATGAACCATTCCGCCGAATATGTCATGATTTTAATTCTCATTCCAGTCCATCTGTCTCAATCTTTAGCATCAAAAAAACTATTTTGTCTTCTCTTAATAAGTAATATTCATAAATTTTTAACTTTTTTTTATAAATTTTAAATCTCAGCTGTTGAAATGTTTCTTTCTGTAGCTGAGCAGTTTGAGAACTGGACACTTAAAAATCTCTTGCCTTTCTGGACTCGACAAATTCCGCTCGTTTGCGAACTGCGCCCCTCGCATCGGTTGGGCTGGAGGAGGATAATCGTTTGGGTTTATATATATTTATAAATGTTGACTCATTATCAGTCATTACAAACTTTGCGTTTGGGTATATTTGTGACATATCTCGTCAACATATTTGTATGTGTCTTTCTTTGATGATATTAGTCTCAAATGGCAGAATTTGGAGTATTTCTGGGTTGAACTAATGGTCATATTATTGCTCATAAAAAATAAGTATACGTGTATGTATTCGCCTACTTTGTTCGGTATTGGTGTTGAACCTATTGGTTGTTTATTTGGTCGGCGTTTTTATTCTTCGAATAAATAAGAATAAAAACATGTAGATGTAGGTTTATCTCCTGTTATCGACATTATATTCTTGGAATTTGGTTACACAAATTTTAATAACATTCTAATAATCTCATCTGAGTGCAAATTAGATCGAGTTTACAGTTAAAATTTTAATTAATCCTTAAAAAATGGAAAGATTTCGACATTTTCCTATGGAGCTGAGGGAAGTTATTAAAAATTTATTGTGGTAAAGAAAAATATTGCCTATTTAAGGTAATTTTCGGTATTTTCGAACTGAATAATATTAAACTGCAAACCTTTGTTGTTCAAAGCTTAATAAAGGGGAACGTACAAAAAAACTTCGGATAAAAAGGATAAACTCATCTCAAGAATCATTAAAAGTCGGTTTAGGAGCGTCCGGGCGGGTAGAAAATTTAATTCTATTGCTAATATTAACTACATCAACGAGAAAAGGGTTTTTATATGCTAACCAGAAAGCACGAAGTCCTAAAGAAGGACTTTTACTGAATAGTATGCACATAGAACGGTGACTTTAATTTGTTAGAAATTTTATGAAGGAAGCTGTGTTAGTTTGACATAATATTCTATGGACCGATGCGCCAAATATTGTTTATTTCGACTCTTGTGAGGAAAAACCAATACTACAACAATATTACATAATCCTATAATCAGCAATTAAACTCTAAATATACAATTAATACTATGAATCATGGAGACCTTAATCTGATGTTATTGGGATGCCCTAATGGAGCGTTACTAGGCCTTTGGTAAGTATCATAGGAATTATGGCCGCCATTTATTCTGTTAATAACAATCTATTGTCCTACTTGTTGCCGAAAAACATATGCCATTGTGATGAGCCTATCATCAAGATAATAGCCGAAAACAATCCTCGAATAGATCTTAGAAGTGTTTTGGTTGCAAAAATATTGATCTAATGGCTTAGTCGTTGTAGTACCTGGAGTTTAATACAATTGGATGGATGTGGAAAAAGTGAAGTTAAATACAGTAAAAATCAACTTTCTTATGTATTGTTCTTATTTTTTCGAATAGCCTATTTCGGGCTCAAAGCAACAAAAAAACGCTGTAAAAAATTAAATGTGCATATATTAACAAAGTTTTATATATTTTAAAAATTTCATCCGTATACAAATGTTTGTTAAAAAAAGTTTTATTAAAAATCTTTTACAAAAAAAATTATTCGTCAATTTATATGCTCACTTTGGTTATTCTTATTATTTCGATCACGTCTGTATGTTTTCCAGTAGTATCTGAGCGAGATTTCCTGTGTGTTATTTTTGTAGTTTCTGTGAGCACGTCTGTGTGTGTCTTGTATGATCTTTTCTTGTTGTTCGGTTTCGGTAATAGGGTCCACCAATTTTTGCGCTAGTACAATCGATACAGTTGGAAATATGTCGATAATATCATTTGCTCGTCTATTTACAGAGCGTTGGTTATCTTTGGTCTAATTACATTTTTAATCTATCTAGTAATTCAGTTTTCGTATTAAAAGAAAGCGTGTGTCGGTTGTTTGTTATGTTTTGTGAGAATATTTCGACGAGGTTCTGATCTTACCGTTTTACAATAGTTTGGTTTCTAAACGAGTTTAATGGTTGCTTTACTCGTTTGAGTCTTTGTGTTGGGGAGCTTTGTGCTGAATGTTGGGAGTCATCTGAATTTACAGTGTTGTTTATTTGCTGACGAGAAAGTGCATTAGCGACAACGTTCTGATGTCAGAGTTTGTAAACGATTTTAGCACCATATTTTTCAATGAAATTTTTCCATCTTTTTAATTTTATTTTGGGGTTTTTTCTGATATGGGAATATTAGAGATTGATAGTCAGTGTATATGTTAAATCGGCTATACCACACAATTGCGGGTAATTCTTTCTAATTTGTGGAGTAATACTGTTCTGTTTCACTGAGCGTTCGTGAAATAAATGATATGGGTTTTTGGTTTTGAGATAATACGGCTCCTATAGCGTAATTGCTAGCATCTGCGGTTAATTAAGGTGTGTTAAAATTTGTTTTGAAGAGTTCAACCTGGGCTTGCAGTTCTTCTTTTATTATGTTCAGTGCTTCTAGTGCAGATTCGTCTAAAGTTATTTTTATTTTTGCACATTGATTTTTTGATATGCCACCGTTCTCTCCTCTGAGGAACGTTGTGAGTGGTTTGACGATGGCTGCAAAATTCTTTATAAATTTTCTATAATAACTAGCGAGAAACCAGGAAAGATCTGAGTTCCTTCAGTGCTGTAGGAATAGGGAAATGTTTAATAGTCTGTGTTTTTGTTGGGTCAATTGTAATGTGGGTTGAATTATTTCATTTTCTAAAAGTTTGTTAATTTCTTTGTTAATGAAATCGCTATCCGACATAGGGTACGGATATTGCTTGATCCAAATAGGATCTTCGGATTTCGTTCTAATGGTAGCTTGTACAGTGGTAGTATATGGTAGCACTTTAATTGTGTCTTCATTTATTTGCATAATTTCTTCGATTTCTGCTCTATATTTTTCACTATTAACCGTATAATTTATTTTTTGCACATATTCACTTTCTTGCTTGGCCTTATTTTTATAACTGAGCTTGTACTCGAAAAGGTTGATCTCTGCTTTAATTTTCCTAAGACCATGTTCACCCAGAAGCATATCAAATTCTTCTAATATATCAGTTTCAAAGAATGTGAGATTATGTTCTAACAATAAAATTATTATTTTTATTCGTTTATTGAGTAACCATGAAGAGTTTTCACTTTTACAGGTTTAATTTGAATAGTCTTACCTATGTTACATTTTGTACTTATACAATTGTTTATTGCTCCGGTTTTTATAAGTTTGCCTGTATCCCTTCAATGGCGTTGCAGACACGGCAAATCGTTTATACGCCTAGAAAAGCCTTGCTTGTTTCGTAATCATCGTCTTCGTATTCAGGTATAAGCAATTGTAGTTCTTCATCGCGTGTCTAGTTGAAATTTCTGCTGTACGTTGGAATTACGAGATGAAGGATTTCGTTCTCTTTATTGAGGGTTTCCGCGAAATGGATTATTTGGGGGTAGTCCTTGTATTTGACGGTTATAGCTGTTTTGTTGTGGTGTGGAATGATTCCTATTAGGATTTGCGGATCTCGTGTATTGTTGGGATGAATTTACGTCCATTGGTTGGTGTGATAGCGTAACCGGTTTCTAAGTCCTTTGGATTATGGCTATAGAGGGGTTCAGACTGAGAATGAATGTCCTCACAGCTTCCCGGTTCTCATATTTTATCATAGCTGATGGATTTCCTGAGTTATCCATCTCAAATTTAGTGAGTGCAAGATTAAGTGACTTGCTGACTTCGGAATGGAACTCTGCCAGAGCCCTTTTTCCTTGCGCTATTCTTTTCATTCCTTTGAAAAAAGCATACAGAGGTCTCTAGTCCGCATAAATATAATCGAGACGGTTTATTATGGAATAAAAGTTGAATTTGGTAGTGTGGTTTATTAAAATATCGGCCGCCTCTCCTTGAAATTTGAAATGTACAATTGAGAGTGTAGTAACGTAATTCTTGATGTTCTCCATGTGCGTCCAGGCACGTTTCCTCCATGACCTATAATGGTTCATATCTCCTATGAAGACTGAAAAAATTTTGAATATTTCTAAGTTAATTTGTGAGTCGTTTGTGATGTTTAGTATATATTCCTGGTATTGCTTTGTGACTGTGACGTTAGGTGTTTCGAAGGAATTCAATCTCTGTTGAGTTTCAGTGACCGTTGTGGTCAGAGAAGCGATTTGTGCTCTCAAGCTTGCGATTTCTTGTATTGTCATCTTGACGTCGGTGTTCAATAAGGGACGACGGAAATTAAACGACTTTTGTCTCTTTCTCTCCGTGGAATTTTACGTTTCCTTTTCCTCAATGGATAGAGATGGCTTAAAAACCGGTTTAAGCCCCCAGTTAATATCGTTTTCACGATATGAGTTTAAAAAATACAATTTTATTTCTAATGCGAAAATGCGTGCCTTTATTTTTATTCTTAAAAACTCATTTTAAGATAAGATCTTACAGCTATTTATACTAGTGAAATTCGGCTGCTGCTATCTGTAATATTGCTATCACTTGTTTGTTGTTGTTGAGATGCGGCGGTGGTTATCGCAGTGGATTATTCCGTTGCCAGATGTTTGTTGTTTACATGTTGGGAATGCATTCCTTGATAATGCATGTTTGGTTGTTATTGTAATGGTGGCTCATTCTATTTTTTGAATGATAGTGCATGTCAAAACAAGTTCTATCGGTTCGATGTTGTTTACATGGTCCATCTTTGTTTAGGATGTATATTAACAGATAAGAGATGTATGTGAATGTGTCTGTGTGACCCGCAGAGAGGCTATGTTGTTAATTCGAATTAGACGCATTCTTGTTAAAAGCCCAATTACTGTAGGCTATCTGACTGGACTTCGAGCCGTGAAGAGTTATTAGAGCGACTTTTGGACGTTCATTTCACAAAAAACCTTTCAACGAAAGTAGCATCCATCGGAGAGCTTCAGGATATCGGTATCGCCTTTCTTGACCTTCTGGAAGAACGCCACGTAACCTGGGATTTGAACTCTTTTAAATCGTTCAAGTCTCCAGGACCGGACGGCATTATACCTGCGCAGCTATAGCGAGTTGCAAATGTGTACTGCAACTGGTTGGTCCCTATCTACGCGAACTGTGTGAGGTTGGCCAAATCCCGGTGGCTTGGAAGCAGGATTTCATGCCCATCAGCCTTTCTTTCTTCTGAAAGCGCTGGAGATGCTCATTGACCTGCATATAAGGGAAAGAATCCCCAGAAACAAGCTGCTTACGGGGCAATACGCTTACTGCAAGGTCCGGTCGGTAGACACCGCTTTACATTCTGTAGCGCCTTGTCTGGAGGAAGGTCTTATTAATAAGGACTACGTGGTAGGTACCTTCTTGGACATAGAGGGGGCCTTCAATAATGTAAGTCCAGAAGCTGTCATTGATGCACTCGATGAATTTGGATAGAACTGTCGTTGCGTACTGGGAAAGTGCGAGTACACGTCGAAATGTAAACAGGGGTACACCTCAAGAAGGGGTGCTCTCCGTTACCCTTAATCTAAGTGGTGAATGCACTACTGGAGGTGCTCAACATCAAGGCTGTCGAGTGATAGCTTATGCGGATGACGTAGCTCTTTTGGTAAAAGGAAAATTCCTAAACACTTTGTATGAGATGACTCAAGATTACTTAACCCTAGAAGGTCATCGCTATTTTTATAACGTAGAGGTCATCCCTCGTCGATTCGACGACGGCATTACTCAAAGTCCATAATATACCTACCTATCAAAACGTACTAAAATCAATATATTCACATTACCTGGTTTATATATCTTCTAAATAAAACAATATCAAACAGTTTTTCTTAAATCTTTTATTAAATTAATAAAATTTTCACAGCTCTGATTCATTCGGCTTTTGTACAAAATAAACACTCGCGTCGTCGAAACGACGAGGCATGACTTTCCAGGGTTAAACATAGTAACCCGCTGGATGCAAATACAAAGGAGTGGCTTAGTTATTCATCAAAGTAAGACTGAACTGGTGTTATTTTCAAGGAGATATAAAATTCCATACTCCACTCCCCCCTCATTGGGATGCCCCCGTCTGTGGATAAGGTGAAATACCTGGGGCTTATCCTACAGGAAGCTCTCGTGGAAGCCAAACATTGAGGAGAAAGGGAGAAAGGCCCTTTACAGCTGTTGAGGGACTATTGAAAAAAGGTGGGAGCTCTCACCAACAGTGGTTTCATGGATCTATGGAACCATTGTTAAACCAATACAGTTCAATGGAGTTGATGTCTGGTAGACGGCGCTCAGAAAGGCCACACTCGCTGAGCTCTCAATGTACAATTTTGAAAAATTTGAAAGCAGTACGCGACAAAGTTTGAGGTAAGGGCATATACTTTTGGTGCTACTATGTATGTATGTTTGTTTTGGTGCTACTATGTATACATATGTATATATAAAATTTTCTTGTAGTTTATGTTTAGTATTCTGCTTTTGCTTTTATATAATTGATCCTGCTTGTAGCTTTATTAGCTCAAGGGGTATCGCAAGAAAATTGCACGTGTATATATAGTACTTGTCTTCGTGATTGTGTTTTAAGTTTATAATGGGTGTATAGTTACACAAATAAGCAAAGAGGCAGTTACTTTTTTCTTCTTATTATTTTGGTACAGATATAACCGAATTGTGTGGCGGTTATTAAGAACAGTTCGAAATACTGTTAAAACTGTACCGTAATAACGTCAACATACATATGAGGATACCTATTTGATTTGTAATTTAATATGTAATGGAACGGACTAACTTTGTTTTCCGCCAAGGGTTTTGGGTACCATACAGTGACTCACAGCATACGAAATGCCCATTTCTTAAACAGAAAATGTGTAATAAAAAATCTTAAATTTCAATTACAAACACAAAGAAAAACTTAACTTGAAAATTATTTTTTCATATGTATATTTTTTACAACAAAAACAAAATACCAAGTAAAACGACGTCACAACTTATTTCGTGTGACTACCTAAACTTACCCTATAAGACGGAGCTAACTCGTACACAACTACACATGCAAAATTTTTCAGCTTTTACCAATATATACATATTGCTAACATTTTGTAGTTAAGTGGCAATCTCGGTAGTTAGAGTAGCAAAATTCATTAACCCTAATTTTTGTATGTGTAAGAGAGAGATACAATGAACCGTTCAAAAATCGCCGCCATGGCCGCTGTTCATTTGAAAATAAAATTTTAGGTGAATGGATGTAAGTGCGTTTTAAATATTTCTTTTATTTTGTTAAGTGTTTTTCGATATTTTTCGAATTTATAAATGCAGTTATTTGTGTTGTTTTTGTTATTAGTTTTTATAATTAAAATAATTTCATTCCAGTTATACGTGAGTGCACAGGAAAGGAAGAGCAAGGAGGTGACGGTGGAATTGGTGGAGGTATGTTTCATATATTTTTAATACATAATACAAATTAGTAACTTTAAATAATTTCAGGTTTTTGGATTTAGCACTGCTGCAATATAGTATAACCACAACGCAGAAACAATGGATAATAACAAGATGTACATACATACATACATGTATACATATGTATGTATGTATTTTAAATATAACTGTTTGTAATAATTTAAGTAAAAACTAGCAAAAATAGATTTTTTGCTAATTTTGTGCCAGTTAAGTTTAAATAAATGTGGCCAAAAATAACGTACCACAGAGAAGTACTTGTAATAGAGCTGTATTTTATTCTCACCACTTATGAAATATCTCATCTACATTTAATAATTTTTTTGCGATAATATGGCACACATTGATGTTAAAATCTTATATAATTGAAATATAGTATAAATAAATAATTTCGCTTTATATAAGACAGCTATATACATAATATTTGCTATTTTATGACTAAAGTTTTACTAAAATGAAGTACTCAATATATACAGCACTGCGTTTTTCCAAGACTATCTTGCCACCGAGAATTCCCCACGAATAAGGTTTTCTACTGTAAGTACTGTGCTTTTTATGATGTACATATGGGATAGGATTGTGTGGAATTGACATCAAACAATATTGGTTCATTAGTTTCGTTGGATCCTTACAGGATAGTTATAAGGAAATCGTTCGTATTAATTTATTTTAATTTAGATGTAAAATATTATTAAATTATACCATTGAATGTTCGAATACTAATAACATTCGTAATAGTAATGGAATTTTATTTGAATTGTATAACAACAACTACAAAAAATAAAAATTTAATAATTAATACGAACTTTATTATTAAAATATGTAAATTTTGTCAATGTATAAATATAAATGTATAAAAAATCAATGTATAAATAACTGCAAAAACCTTTGTAAAAAATTCACTTTGTACTGCAATGCTAATATTTAAAAATTACTCTTATATTGATTATTAAAAATTTTAAATATTATACCACACTAATTTATAAATGTAAATATATCATACAATTATAATAAATAAATAAAAATAATAATAAAACAATTTAAATTTTTCATTTTCAAACGGAAAAGTAAGTGACCTATAGAATGAAGACCAATCAACCAAATTTAAGTAACGAAACGGTGACCAAACAAATGACCAATACCTGTGATTAAAGGGTTACCCTGAAAATGATAAATCGAGCAGTCTCCACTGATAGATGGCTGATTAAAAAAAAACTACTACAGGGGGCTCTGCTAACCACAGAGTGATATATGCCTTTCCAAAACAAAGAAAAATTAGAGCAGAAAGACATTTGCAGCATTGCACAGTGGTTCAGTTTGTATGAAGGCGCGGTCATAAATACTTCCCGTTGAGATATCGCTATGAAATTTTCACCAAAAATCTAGAAAAATATTTTAAATATATATTAAAAAAATTGGTGTCATCGAACTACTAGGTCCTATAGCTCCCATAGAACAGTAATTGCTATTATATGGCAAAGATGTGCAAAAATATTTATCATGGCCATAGTTGGAGCGTCAAAACTTTCAGTAAGGCTTTGGAAAAAAAGTTAAGAAAGCGAGAAAAAAGCTGAACATGATTTGTCGTTATAGTTTCCCTCATCCAACCCCCATATTCCACGTATAAGAATAATATCATATAAAAAATTAATGTAGAGAAAAAGCAAATTATCAACCAATTTAGTACAGTTCATTTTTTCACTGTCATTCAACAGCCATTATAATTAGAACAAAAACTTATAATGTATCCTCTAGTAAACCGTACACAGATTAAAATAAAGACGATTTATCCTTCTTTCCAAGCTTCCTTAGCCCAATTATGATGAGTTTGAACTTAAAAATAGTTAATTCAAAGGCCATTATTATTTTGACGATTGCAAATACATCTGCAACTTTCCGCACCCAAATTTAGCACTTTTATTACCTTAAGACTCTGCTAAATACTATATAAAATACAATTAAAGGAGGATCGCGGGGGAACACAATTAAAACTTTATGTAAACACATTGAAGACGCAGAAAAAAGTTCCAAAAAAATATAGGTGATATAAAACACTAATTTCACAAAAAATACAAATATCGTTAGTCTTATTTAATTTCACAAGTTAAAGTAAATACCTTTCGCTTCAAAATCCATTACAAATAATCTTGATTCGTTAACCTGAACAATTACCAGAACAAATGGAAGTCATTTGTTTCTGCGAAATTAAAAAAAAAATTCTGATGTTCTTTAAAAAAAATCCGGTTGTTCATGCATTTAACTCTATTTTTGGAAAGTACCGTTAGATTTTTAGGAAAACCCGGTTTGCAAATAGGAAGTGTGGACATTTTAGAGGCCATCTATATACATTTTGTCGGAAAATCGTGAGATGGATTTTTGGTCTATGGCGGAACCACTGTGCATTGGCACCAAAATCAATGACAGAGAGCGAGCAAGTTAATCACACCGACATGTCGTAAAAGAGGAGAAATGGTAACTTTTTTCCTGCTGCTAGAACAAAAGAGACCAAAATAATAATACAAGCTTTCTTTACCGGTAACCAATATTCCATAAGATAAGTAGCTCTACTCGTCTTGCAGGGTTAACAAGTAAGGAAAGTTCGGGTGTAACCGAACATTTTATACTCTCGCAACTATAAGACTCACTAGTGCGGAAATATTTTTAAATGTTGACAAAACTGTGTTTTAAACAAAATTTAAGAATATTAAAAATTAAATTTTTACAACGAATCCAGAATTTGATTTGCTACATCAATACGAGTATACATATTAAACTTAAAAGTAATAAATTTTATCAACTATAACAATTACAGTACTTTTCGCTTAGTTGCACATCAAAATTTGCACACATTTTCGTTCTATTAACCGGGGAATCAATTAACAGATACTCGCTTAATTGAACAATTTGTTTAATTAAAAGAATCCCGTTTAAATGAACAGTTTGTTAAATTATAGGAATCACCATTTGGTTAAGTAAGCGATTGGTAAGTAAGTAAGCGATTACGTGGGAATCAAAATTTGAAAGTTTTTTGTCTTATTAAATAGTACAATATTAAAATATTATCAAAAAGTATGAAATCGATATGATTAAAATTTCAAGAATGTAAAACTTTAAACGGATTTATCTTAAAACTCAAATTTTGAAGTCAGTAGACACGATTTCTTAAAAAGTTATGAAGCGATTCTGTTGAAATATTTCCACACATCTTTATTACAACTATTTTTCGAGTCACTATAAGGCGAAAATTTGACCACAAAAGTTAGTTTTTTTGTTCAAAATCTATCAAGATTCAGTTTTTAATATTTTCTTTTTTCCTTCGTTCATTAACAACAAATATTTTTGGATTGTTGATTTGGATGAACCAATAATGAGATATGATGTCTACAGGAAGAACCTTTTTTTGGACACTTCATGGAAGATGAGTTACCAATGGCTAAGCTTTCGGAATTTGTAAATATAAATTTCACAAAAAACTGTTTAAATATGTATCTTTAATATGCTGGAATAAGAAACAATGAAATTTCTCCCTCTTCTTGTGGTATAGGTGCTTCTCTTTTTGGAATTTGTTTTGGGTGCCTTTTATATTTATTATAATTTTTATGTGCTCTGTTATGGGTTTGTTCAATTATTGCTCCTTTTTTATACATAATTCTTTATTTAGTGAATCTGCTTTGTTTAAAGCCTAACAATATGTAACAAAATCTTAAATCTATTTACAAGTAAAAATGCTCAGGAATGTGGTTGAGCTGCTCTCTAATAGGCTCGTAGATCTCTCCTTTTTAAACGTGTTTGATTGCAGGAATGTACCAAAGCATTAGCCAATGGGTTTGGATGTCCACGAAGGTTAGAAATATATTTCTTTCTGCTGTATTCTATCTCCTTCTTTACCATAGGAGTATCTAGATCTTTATTGATATTTTCGTTACGCATGTACCATGGGGAACCCGTGATTGTTCTAGCATTTTAGATTGGAATCTCTGAATATCAACGTTGGTTGCACAGGTCGTACCCCACAGTTGGATGCCGTACATCCAAATCGGTTTTATGTTTGCATTGTATAACAGTACTTTATTGTCTAGGCTAAGTTTAGAATTTTTATTTAAAAGCCAATTTTAATTTGCAGCTCTTAACTTCATGCAGGTTATTTTACTCGCTATATGTTTCCGCCATGTGAGCCTTCGATCCAGGTGAATCCCAAGATAAGTTACTTCATTCGCTTGGGGTACTTTCACATTGTTTATTTTAACTGTCCGGCATGTTTCCGATCTTAGCGAGAATGTAACATGCTTGTAACATTTTTGCTCATTAATATTTATACGCCAGTTGGCTAACCATTCTTCGAGAAAAGTTAAGTGCTCTTATAATACTCTTGATGCTCTGATAGGGCATTTGTGGATGTCAATACGTTATTGTGTATGTGATTAGCGTTGCAACCGTTTAGTGCGCCACCTCTCTCTCTCCTTCGCAGTTCGGCGCCAGTTGGAGATCCCAAGTATAACCAGGTCGATCTCCACCTGGTCCCTCCAACGGAGTGGAGGCCTTCCCCTTCCTCGGCTTCCTCCGGCGGGTACTGTATCGAACACTTTCAGGGCTGGAGTGTTTACGTCCATTCGGACAACATGACCTAGCCAGCGTAGCCGCTGTCTTTTTATTCGCTGAACTATGTCAATGTCGTCGTATAACTCGTACAGCTCATCGTTCCATCGTCTGCGGTGTTCGCCGTTGCCAATGTTCTTAGGACCATAAATCTTGCGCAAAATTTTCCTCTCGAAAACTCCTAGTGTCGTCTCATCTGATGTTGACATCGTCCAAGCTTCTGCACCGTAAAGCAGGACGGGAATGATAAGAGACTTGTAGAGCTTGATTTAGGTTCGTTGAGAGAGGACTTTACTGTTCAATTGCCTACTCAGTCCAAAGTAGCACCTGTTGGCAAGAGTTATTCTGCGCTGGATTTCGAGGCTGACATTGTTATTGCTGTTAATGCTGGTTCCCAGGTATACGAAATTATCTACGACCTCGAAGTTATGACTGTCAACAGTGACGTGGGAGCCAAAATGAAAATGCGCCGACTGTTTGTTTGATGACAGGAGATATTTCGTCTTGTCCTCATTCACCTCCAGACCCATTCGCTTCGCCTCCTTATCCATGCGGGAAAAAGCAGAACAAACGGCGCGGTTGTTGCTTCCGATGATATCAATATCATCGGCGTACGCCAGAAGCTGTACACTCTTGTAGAAGATTGCACCTTCTCTATTTAGCTCTGCAGCTCTTATAATTTTTTCCAGCATCAGGTTAAAGAAGTCGCACGATAGTGAGTCACCTTGTCTGAAACCACGTTTGGTATCGAACGGCACGGACAGGTCCTTCCCAATCATGACGGAGCTTTTGGTGTTGCTCAACGTCAACTTACACAACCGTATTAGTTTTGCGGGGATACCAAATTCAGACATCGCGGCGTAAAGGCAGCTCCTTTTCGTGCTGTCGAAAGCTGCTTTAAAATCGACAAAAAGGTGGTGTGTGTCGATTCTCTCTTCACGGGTCTTCTCCAAGATTTGGCGCATGGTGAATATCTGATCAGTTGTCGATTTTCCAGGTCTAAAGCTACACTGGAGGATGGGACCATGTGTAGAAGTTCACGCAAATGAGGAAATTTTTTGATTGTCATTCACTTGGGAGTGGCCAGAAACGATTCTTCTCCACATGGTTCAAGCAGCTCACGACTTCCGGTTTTAGACCAAGTATCCTCTGGGTAGCCATCGGACATCCGTTTGAAGGCGAGCTAAAGTGAGAAGGCGAAGCCCGCTTATGCGGTTGTGCGTAGGGTTTGGGACCCACCACATAAAAACACCCCCCAATGAAAAATCTACGAAAGCCTCGGATGAGACACCCCCCTTTTGATGACGACCCCAGCAAACGTTTTAAGGATAAGGATATAAGGGCATGCACCTGGAATGTCCGGACCCTTAATTGGGAAGGTGCCTCTGCCCAGCTGGTTGATGTCCTCATACGACTCAAGGCTGACATCACCGTCATCCAAGAAGTGTGATGGACGGGACAAGGACGGAAGAAGGTGGGTCCTTGTGACATCTACTACAGCGGCCATATAAAGGAGCGCAAATTTGGTGTTGGATTTGTGGTGGGAGAGAGACTCCGTCGCAGAGTCCTGGCATTCACGGTGGAAGAACGTCTTGCCACAATCCGCATCAAGGCGAGGTTCTTCAACATATCGCTGATTTGCGCCCACGCCCCAACGGAAGAGAAGGACGATGTGACCAAAGATGCTTTCTATGAGCGCCTAGAACGCACCTATGAGCGCTGCCCCCGCCACGATGTAAAAGTCGTGCTTGGTGATTTTAACGCCAGGGTGGGTAAAGAAGGTGTCTTTGGCACAACAGTCGGAAAATTCAGCCTCCATGACGAGACATCGCCAAACGGCCTGAGGCTGATCGACTTCGCTGGGGCCCGAAATATGGTCGTCTGTAGTACCAGATTCCAGCATAAGAAAATACATCAAGCTACTTGGCTGTCTCCTGATCGAAACACGCGGAACCAAATCGATCACGTTGTGATAGACAAAAGACATGTCTCCTGTGTTTTAGACGTGCGTACGCTCCGAGGACCAAATATAGACTCGGACCATTATCTGGTCGCAGCGAAGATACGCACCCGCCTCTGTGCAGCAAAGAATACCCGTCAACAAACACAAGGAAGGTTCGACGTCGAAAAGCTGCAATCGCAACAGACAGCCACGAAATACTCTACTCGACTTGCACTCCTGCTCTCTGAGAGCACTCATCAGCATCTCGGCATAAGGGAACTGTGGAACGGCATCTCAAACTCACTGCGTACCGCTGCAGCCGAAATAATTGGTTTTGGGCAACGACAAAAATCAAGCTGGTACGATGAGGAGTGCCGTCTCGCAGCAGAGAGAAAACAGACTGCCTACCTCGCAACGTTGCAAACGACCACAACACGTGCGGGATGGGATAGATACCGAGAGCTGAAGAGGGAAGCGAGACGCATCTGCAGACAAAAAAAGAAAGAGGCCGAAATGCGTGAGTACGAAGAGCTTGAGAAGCTGGCAGACAGAGGGAATCCTCGAAAATTTTATGAAAAAATGAAGCGACTTAACGAAGGTTTCAAGACCGGAGCATCCTCATGTAGAGACCAAGGTGGTAATATGGTAACCGATGTCCAGGGCATACTGGGATTATGGAGGGAACACTTCTCCGACCTGCTGAATGGCAGTGAGAGTACAACACCAGGAGATGGCGAACCCGATCCCCCAATCGATGACGATGGAACAGATGTTCCATTACCCGACCATGAAGAAATTCGAATAGCAATTACCCGCTTGAAGAACAACAAAGAGGCGGGGCCGATTGATTACCGGCCGAACTATTCAAATACGGTGGCGAAGAACTGATAAGGTGCATGCATCAGCTTCTTTGCAGAATATGGTCGGAAGAAAGCATGCCTGACGATTGGAATCTAGGTGTGCTCTGCCCAATCCATAAACAGGGAGATCCCACAATCTGCGCCAATTACCGTGGGATCAGCCTCCTAAATATCGCATACAAGGTTCTATCGATCGTACTGTGTGAAAGACTAAAGCCCACCGTCAACAAACTGATTGGACCTTATCAGTGTGGCTTTAGACCTGGAAAATCGACAACTGACCAGATATTCACCATGCGCCAAATCTTGGAGAAGACCCGTGAAAAGAGGATCGACACACACCACCTTTTTGTCGATTTTAAAGCTGCTTTCGACAGCACGAAAAGGAGTTGCCTTTACGCCGCGATGTCTGAATTTGGTATCCCCGCAAAACTAATACGGCTGTGTAAATTGACGTTGAGCAACACCAAAAGCTCCGTCGTGATTGGGAAGGACCTGTCCGTGCCGTTCGATACCAAACGTGGTTTCAGACAAGGTGACTCACTATCGTGCGACTTCTTTAACCTGATGCTGGAAAAAATTATAAGAGCTGCAGAGCCAAACCGAGAAGGTACAATCTTCTACAAGAGTGTACAGCTCCTGGCGTACGCCGATGATATTGATATCATCGGAAGCAACAACCGCGCCGTTTGTTCTGCTTTTTCCCGCATGGATAAGGAGGCGAAGCGAATGGGTCTGGAGGTGAATGAGGACAAGACGAAATATCTCCTGTCATCAAACAAACAGTCGGCGCATTCGCGTCTTGGCTCCCACGTCACTGTTGACAGTCATAACTTCGAGGTCGTAGATAATTTCGTATACCTGGGAACCAGCATCAACAATACGAACAATGTCAGCCTCGAAATCCAGCGCAGAATAATTCTTGCCAACAGGTGCTACTTTGGACTGAGTAGGCAATTGAACAGTAAAGTTCTCTCTCGACGAACCAAAATCAAGCTCTACAAGTCACTTATCATTCCCGTCCTGCTCTACGGTGCAGAAGCTTGGACGATGTCAACATCAGATGAGACGACACTAGGAGTTTTCGAGAGGAAAATTTTGCGCAAGATTTATGGTCCTAAGAACATTGGCAACGGCGAATACCGCAGACGATGGAACGATGAGCTGTACGAGTTATACGACGACATTGACATAGTTCAGCGAATAAAAAGACAGCGGCTACGCTGGCTAGGTCATGTTGTCCGAATGGACGTAAACACTCCAGCCCTGAAAGTGTTCAATGCAGTACCCGCCGGAGGAAGCCGAGGAAGGGGAAGGCCTCCACTCCGTTGGAGGGACCAGGTGGAGAGCGACCTGGTTACACTTGGGAATCGTTATCCTTAAAACGTTTGCAGGGGTCGTCATCAAAAGGGGGTGTCTCATCCGAGGCTTTCGTCGATTTTTCATTGGTACTTCGTTTTTATGTGATGGGTCCCAAGCCCTACGCACAACCGCATAAGCGGGCTTCGCCTTCTCACTTTAGCTCGCCGAAGTGAATGACAATCAAAAACTTTCCTCACTTGCGTGAAGTTCTACACATGATCCCATCCTCTATTAGCAGTGTAAAGAAATTGTTTTTAAATGAATTTCTGATAGTACTATAATATCTATGCCTTTTTCAATCAGAAATCGTATTATCTCCAGTTTGTGTTGATTTACACCGTTGGCATTCCATATACAAATATTCAATATACTCACTTTTTAGATAATAAGGTTTGTAATATTTGGTTTTGTGATTTTATCAAATCTTGGATCATGTTTTGCGTCGTAGACATAAATTGTGTCATAAATTGAGTGATGTTTAGAATCATGTTTTCAATACCTCCATTTGGTAGATTTGGTGGTTGTTGCATTTGCACAACGCTACCCTTTACCACATTTGCATAGCTTCCTTGGATTTAACTATCCATAGCATTACCAGGTTTCGAAATCTGGTCTGTGATTTCTATATTTTCGCTACGAGGGATATTCATCAATTGGTCACGGCGAGCTTGGATTCCCAGCAACATTTTTGATTTCAAATCTTTATATAAATATAAATTTATATAAATTTAAATCACCACATACCACACAAACACTGCGTAGAGTGCAATAAGATTTGGTATGCCCATACTCTTGGCAGTTGGTGTACTGTACCGGACCATTTCTTTTATGAGGTTATTCAATAGTTACTATACGGTGAAGAAAATATTTAAGTTGTATATGGGATGCGTTTCGTTTTTTTAAGTTGGTTAGAATTCGGCATCAATTCAATTTTAAACATGGGTTGTGGTATTTTATTTCTGTTGAAGATACACATTTTTAATTCCAAAGCCGCATTCTTCAAGGGCTTCTTTGATAGCGTTAGATTCTAGCGAAGACTCAATGCCTTTTACAACAACACCTAGGCCTTTAGAGCTCTTCAGTTGACAAGAATAATAATTCTTGTTGTTATTTGACAAAAATTTCACTATATCCATAAAACTTTTCTGAGCTTTAGTTTCATCTATATTGCCTTTTTTGTTAGTACCTACACTTCACTTACTTTATCAACAAGTGCATTTGAGCTACGCTCATGCAATTATATTGGCGGCGGCTTGGCATTCACGATTGTTTGGCCGCCTTCGCATCGTCGTCCAAGCCATTGCTTAGAATGGCAAATCTGTTGCCATTTAAATTTCCAGGCTTATTTGTATTAAGCGTGGCGGGTTGAAACTTTTTTGCATTAACCGCTGTCTTGAAAGGACTTGATTTCCTTTTTATGTTGACGTAGCGGTCAATGCCATTCAGTACAGATTGTACTTTTCCTTTTGGCACATGCTCACCTTGCTTTGTTTTTTCCTTTGGCGTCCGCACTTGCTGTTTTTTTTTGTCTGCTTCTGCTGATCCCTTCTGCTGCAAAGGCTGAGCGCTTCGATGTCTCATCTTTCTTACCGTTGGAATGTTTATTTGTGAGAGCAGATTTAGCAGGCTCAACAACGCTGAAGTAGGCGTTCGAAGAATTGCTATTGAGGCTGCGCAGCGCCCTTGTTTGTTTGGTTCACTTTTATATATTGTTTATTGTTATTTTAAACTGATTTGTTTTGGGTAAATTTTGTGTTTTGATTTTAATTTTCGGTTACACAATTTATTGGTTGTTTATTTGTTTTTTGTTTTGCTGTTATTATTGATTGTTTATAAGAGTTTTCACGGAGCTCATTAAACACGTCCGTACTCTTTGTTAATTTATATTTAAGAACTACATATATATAGCATATATTTATATCTAAATGTTTGTTTGTTTAGCAATACTTATATTTTTATTATCTATTTCAGATGTTTGCAACACAAATGCTTTGCACACATGACTTTCTACAATAGCTACCACTTTTCTCAGGTTTGTATTAAGAATACAAATATTTTAATATTTTCTAATCCGTAATAATAATTTCTATTTCCAAATATTTTTCAGGCATGATGAACATGACAACAAACAATTGCATCGGACATTTAGACATTTCTCGACCTCTTTCCGACGAGACGACGAGACCCTTCGTTGATGTACATATGACATGGGATTGTCAAACAATATTGGCTGCTTATTTCGTTGGACCAACATAGGATAGTTTAAAATAATGTTAAACTAACATCTATATACAAATGAATGTTCGAATATTAGTAATACCCGAAACACACATGTAGTAACAATACTATACTAGGTACGAATACCAGATGTGTGTCACCAAATACCACCACTTTACTTATGGTATACTTTCTGCTGGCAAGAGATAATTTGTCAAGTTTCTGCTGGATCGCATTAGAGCTGCTAGTTTCAGCTGGTGGAATTTTCGCTGGCAGATGTAGAAACAGCTGTTGAATGAATGTGTAAATCAGGGCTACTGTGAGCAATTGCTTTCCGTTTCTTTACTTTTGCTAGCTGTGAGAGTAAATTGCCATTTTTGACATTTTCCTCTCCCAAAAAGCCAGCAGTTGCCAGCGGTAAATACACAGACTTCATGTGAGCAATGTAGTAGTTTTCTGGTAACAATACCAGCTTTTTTATATTATTATTAATTTTTTTAAATTTTGTTTTGTTTTATTTCTATTACTTTTTCTATTTCATATATGTAAATATTTATTGTTTACAAATTTTTGAAATATCGAACGCCTATGAAACAAATACTAGTCATGGGCTTACTACAAATCGATATGTGTCAATATACGTAGTTAACACAATACCATAATACTTTTATTATGGTATTTTTACCACGTCTCGGGTATAACAGTCGTAATAGTAGTGAAATTTAATTTGTATTTTTGAGAAACTGTAAATTAATAAATTTAATAACTAATACTAACTCTATGTTCAAAATATATAATATTGTGTCAATGTATAAATGAAAGCCATAAAAACTTTTGTAAAAATGAAAGTGTACTTTGCACTAATTATTTAACAATTAATCTATAGTAATTATTAAAAACGTAAAATACCATACTAATTTATACCTCATACATTTAAATAAATAAAAATAACATTTTTTCATTCCTAAGCAAAAATAGGTGACCTATAGCATGAGACGAGGTGACTACTGATCCAAATTTTAGTAACGAAACGGTGACGAAACAAATTACCAGTAAATTTACTTCCTGTGGGTAAGGGGTGACCATGGAAGTACGAAACAAACAAGCTGAAAGTAAAAGCTACTGCTAACCACAAAGTGACGTGAAGCTTTCCAAAACAATAGGAAAGTTTGAGCAGAGAGACATATGCAGCATTTGCACCAAAATCAATGAGAGAGAGCGAGCAAGATAATCACACCGACGTGGTGGAAGAGAGGAGAAAAAGAAACCTTTTTCCTGATGCTAGAACAAGTGCCTAAGAACTGTGGCTAAGAAAGTTGTTCAGGCTTTTTTACTGGTAACCAATGGACCATAAGGAACGTAACAATACCCGTCTTGCGGGGTAAAGCTTACCTTATATCGAGCTTAGATTTTTTTATTAACTAGATGGATGTTGTTTATTTTTTTCATCTAAGTAGTATAGTCCCAAAATTTTAATAAATACATATTGTAATTTGACCGAAGTATTGGAGCGTATGAGTCTTTGAGATTGTTATTTGCAAAAACCGATTTCGCTTTTGAATAATTTTCGCTGAAATTTTCGTTAAATATTATATTAAAGCTAACCATACAAGAAGAAGGTAACTCATACACCACTACGCTTGCAAAGTTTTTCAGGTTTTACCAACACATACACCATAGTAACTTTTTGTAGTTAAATGGCAATCTCGTTAGTTAGAGTGGCAATATTCATTCACCCTAATTTTTGTATGTATAAGAGAGAGATGTGCGTTTACAATGAACCGTTCAAACTCGCCGTTATGGCCGCAATTCATATGAAAAGAAAATTTGAAGTAAGCGGATGTAAGTGCGGATTAATAATTTGTTACTGATATTATTTTATATTTATAGTAAATTTTATCTTTACAGAGCAGAGCAGACAATATAACTGCAGAAAAGGGTTTTGGAAGGCAAAGCGATCTGCAACGCACATCTAAGGAGAGAGTTGTCGAGCAAAGTGTAAACAAGTTATAAGTTAGAGTTGTAAAGTAGAGTATTGAGTAATAAAGTGTTAAGTTATAAGGAATTAGAAATAAAGATTAGTGTATAGCCATTAAAGTGTGACTTTTATTTGACAATCCAGTGATCGAATTCAAGGTAGAGTTTTAGAGTAAACGACAGATTTTGGAAATCCGTTACAATTGGTGTCAGAAGTGGGATTGACAAATAAAATTCCGTAGGAGATAATGGTTAAGTTCAACCAATTAAGGATACCACAACTCAAAAGGGAGTTGGAACAACGAGGCTTAGCAACGAATGGTTTGAAATCCGAATTACAAGCCCGGTTAAGAGAGGCAATGGAAGAAGAAAACATCAACGTGGACGAATATGTTTTCAAATCGACGTGGGAGGAATGACTAATGGATTTAGAGGAAATGAAAAGAACAGAAAATCTCTCAAAACCTGTAGACTCGAACACGTTTGTGTCCCTAATGACGCAGATGATAGAAGCGTTTGGGGACCATATGCGTAGCCAATTTAAGAGGACGTGGTCTAGTATACCACCGGAAATTACATTACAGTCAAAAGAGCAGGAGAAAAGTCCATCGAATGAGGAGGAACTTAAATCAATGGATGAGACTTCAAATAAAGCGGATGTGTCAACACAGCTGGAAAAGCATGAAGAAAGGAGGATCGAAGCGAATGATGCGCGAATGCCAAAGCCTGGCAGCAAGACACAGATCTAATAAGAGAGTTGTCGAGTGAGGACAATTCTAAGGAGAGAGTTGTCGAGCAAAGTGTAAACAAGTTATAAGTTAGAGTTGTAAAGTAGAGTATTGAGTACTAAAGTGTAATGGCTCTCTTGAATATCCATAGAGATATAGACGTGACGGAGGAAGAGATTTAAAATGTTATGGCCCAAAATAAAAGAAGATTAGACTTCAATTTGTAAATAAAATAATGAAACATTGTCTTTTTACCTAAAACCGCTCCCCAAATTTTTTTCCTGCGTTCGCCACTGGTAAATTATACAAATTTAATAATTAATATTAACTTTATATGTAAAATATGTAAATTTTGTCAAAGTATAAATGATAGCCGCAAAAATGTTTGTAAAAATGAAAGTTTACTTTGTACTGTAATGCAAATATTTAAAAATTATTCTGTAATAATTATTAAAAATGTAATTCTAACTTATAAAAGTAAATATCTCATACAATTAAATAAATAAAAATAAAAACAAAACAGTTTCCATTTTTCATTTTTAAACAAAAAAGTTGGTAACCTATAGGGTGAAACCATGGGTGACTAAGGGGTGACCTTGAAAATGATAAATCGAACAAGAACAGAGGGCTCTGCTAACCACAGAGTGACAAATGCCTTTCCAAAACGAAGAAAAATTATATCAGAAAGACATATGCAGGAATTGCTCCAAAACCAATGAGATAGAGCCAGCAAGATAATCACACCGACATGCCGTAAAAGAGGAGAAATGGTACCTTTTTTCCTGCTGCTAGGACAAGAGACCAATAAAATATTACAAGCTTTCTTTATTGGTAACCAATTTACCATAAGATAAGTAACTCTACTCGTCTTTCAGAGAATATTTACTATGTATACCTCAGTGTAATTGTTGGACATATCGAATTTACAAAAGGTGAAGGATAATATATCGATAATATTGTTGTGCTATCGATGGTGCCAGTACACAGACACCAGAGCTTAATTCATTGTTGTTAATTGCATTCGGAATTTACCAACTAAATTCATTTAGTGTTCAAAGGTAAAATATATATAATATATGAATATAAAAATATAGATAATTGTAAATACACTTCAATTGCAATCGATATTTCTATTATTAAATTATATGGATGTAATTATTGATAATAATATAAAAGCTGTGGTCACATAAATAAATATACAGGATACTTTTCAAAGTGCTGAACAGGTTAAAAGTACGTTAAATATCACCATTAATTTGCCAAATGAGTGACGGCTAGGTGAAAACTGTTTTAAGTTAAAAATTTGAAAAATTCAGCCGATTATTAGGAAATTACTTGGGTGTGGTCCACGCTTTACTTAGTAGTATCAGGTCATCAAAATAAAACAAAAACAAGTTAACTGAATTTGCATAAAATCTGGAGAAATCATTTTGATAATATCAGGACGGTTCTGCCATCAGAAATTTGTGGAATTTGAATCAAAATTCAGTACACCAAATATCGGATTGAAACTGAATTAGCTTGAATTATTATGTATGAACACGTTTATGCAAATGCTCTTTGTTATAATATAACTTCATTCCAAACAGTTGGGGGAAAACTTTAGTATATATGGTCAGATAGAGGAAGATCACCAGATTACGAATGTATATAATAATAGCCAATCTTATAGTTTCTGATTTATATGCAATTAAAGATTTAAAATTAACAATTTTTAACACGTTATTTCTCATTGTAAATTTATTTTTCACAACAAAATTTGCACTTTAAATATATTTACACATTTGTTTCTACATATTTATTTTTAACAAATTATATAAAAATTTGATGTAAATAAAAAATTCACATTTTGCACAATTCTATTTATTTGTACAATAACAAAATGGGTGCAAGATGACAGAACATAAGTGTTGCCACATGCATTCGAATAAAAATAATCAAAATGAAGAAAACAAATACCTTTTAAAAAGTTATTAAGTAAACACTCCCAACACCGGGGATTATCAAAGATTTGGAAACTTCTTTCAGCATTGGCGACCTATCTATTACAATACTCATTTTTGTTGTTGTAGTTACGGTTACCTATCCCTCCCGGAAAGGAAAGCATAAATTTAGTTGTCGTCGAGGTCATCTACCGGGAGGCCCAGGAAACGTGCTGTTTCGACAGGGTTGGACCAAAGGGAAAGGGGTGTTAGATGAGTAGGGTTCGTTGGGCATGCAAAAAGGTGGTTAGTGTCATGCGGGGACTCACTGCATGCAGGACATGTATTTTGTATGTCGGGGTTCAGTCTGGATAAGTAGGAGTTTAAACTGCTGCAATATCCAGATCGAAGTAGCGCAAGGGTCACTCTGATTTCACGCGGCAACTCGAGCTCTTCGTCTGATATAGGTGGTGGTTTGGTTCCAAGGACGCCATTCACAGGAAGGGAGTCAATGAAGGTGTTAATAGCTCACTGTGAATGGCGTTTAGAGCGTGTCTAAAACTGTGTGCGTCCGCAGTCTGGTCGGTATATTGATTAAGTTCGTCGACGTGTTGTAGAAATGATTTTTGATGCACCTGGGCATCGGTTCTGATTCCAGCAAGTGACTACATGGGTGATTTCTACGAAAACACCCAAGTAGAAACTGCTTGGTAAGCAGTTCATTATCAAGAGACATCCTGTAGCTGTTCGGAGTGCGGTGTTTTGACACGTCTGTATCTTCTTCTGCTGCGTGCCACTGCATCTAGGCGACCATACCGGTGCTGCGTAATTTGCGACCGGCCGGCCGACAGATAGCCAGTGCCCGACGTCATTATCGTATCTGCGTAGGAGGTAACTGAAATTCCCTCTGGTGGTTGAGGGAGGGCGTTTACAGATATATACCCATAACACGATTATGCTTATTGTATTAATCTTTCTTTTTCGTTATTGTGATTCTTATAATTCGTTCACAAAATGTGTGATATGGTAACACTTATTTTGTGTCAGAATGCAACCCTTTTTTACAGCAAATTTTAATATAATTTGTTACAAATAAATATGTAGGATCAAATTTGTGAGGTGTAAAGATATTTAAAGTGCAAAATATATGTGAAAAATTCAATATAAAGTGAGAAATAACGTGTTAAAAATTGTTAATTTTAAATCTTTAATTGCAAATATCTCGCAAACTATAAGATTGCGGGTATAATTATATATATATATATTCGTAATCTGGAGATCCTCCTCTATCCGCCCATATCCATTTTAACCCCGAAATCGTGGGACGGTATATTAAAGCCGACCCCAACAGTTTCCACAGTTATCTGCTCATATATACTGACTGTGGCTGTCATTGATTGGATAAGCGTTAGAAGCCAATAGAGCCAATTTTTTTTTTTTAATCAATTAAAATGTATTTCAAAGTAAAAACAACAAAAATATATGTATATGTATTGTAATTTTTGTCAAAAATTTGCCCTTTGAGTCGTTTTTACCATTGTGAATAGTCTACATATGTAAAACAAAATTTGGCAGCACTCAGCAAGCGGCGATAGAATTTTTAATGAGGTATACGTATACTCTCCTGCACGAGTTTAACTAGATAACTTTGTTGTTGCTTTCACATATAAAATTTTTGACAGGCGAGCAGCGCCCAAAGATAGCGAGCAGAGAAGTGATCAATCGATTACAGATTGTACTTATCTATTTGTTTGAATTGAAACTTAATAGCGTTTTTAGACAGTCAAATAAATTGATCAATTTAAATTTAAATCGAGAAACCCATGTTTGCCGTTTATACTGCCGGTTACTCGATTTACGATCAGTTATGTTATACATTTTTGTTTTTGCTTTTCGTAAGAAGTTGGTAATTTCATCAGCTGATTATTATTTTTAACAGCGTCATCTACCGTCTAATAGTATTAATGCTATTTTATAAAAAAATTCAGCCAATCACAGACAAAGAACGTATATCGTACGTTCTTGTCGCAGAGTTGCTTTTGATTTTCAAGGCGATTTAAATTCAATTTAAAATAAATGGAGATTTTATTTTGTATGGTAAATCGATATCAATAAGCGTTTAAATCGAGTAGAGGCCGGTAAATTGATCAATTTGCTTCTGCCTAAAATCGCTATAACTAACTGATTGATACACGACTGTATTTTACAAGGGTTGATTTAAGAATGACCTGGCTTTACCGCGAACTTTCTGTTCTTGCCGTTGGGATAATTATATCCAAGAGATGTCTGGAAATGAAAAATTAATGCAATTGAGTTGGTGTTGCCAGATGTGTTGTGTCCCCACACTAACAACCCTGCAAGATAGGCACCGGCGAATTCTCCGGTGAAATGCCAGGGAGCGGTACCCGCAGTTTCAATGAAAGTTTCTATGCCATTCTTAAGGGCGAATTGACAAAAGTACCCGAAACTATTGTGTACGTGTGATCGTTCATCCCTTTCTTGCACATTACATTCATCATTTAGCAATGTATATATACCTCTTGCACAATTTCGGGAATGGTATTGGTACAATCACGGATGAAAGACCCAATACTGCGAACCAAAACTCCACGTGCACTTTCAGTACTGCGACCCACAAAAGCCCAGAAACTATACCCTCTGTTTTCGGTTAGTTCTACCAAAATCCCAAATGAGAATTTAATAACAAAATCATTAATTATATTACATATTTATTGAAAATATCATGCCATTTAGTTGTTTATTATTATATTTACTTTATACATATATTATCGTACTACACTATATACATATGTATAAAGTAGGTGAAAATGAATATTTGAACAATTTTTGCTATCGGACAAAGGCTGGAGGAAGAGTGGAAAATGTCAAATACCCCGTGCGGTCTGGAAGTGTAAGCTGCGCACATTATGTGAGGACTCTTTTGGTTTCTTTCGGAGTTTTTATAAGATCTGTTCTTTCATTAATTTCACTAGTACTAGATTCATCTGGGAGGAGGGTTTCTATAAAATATAAAGTAAAATTTGAATTTTTATAAAGTTTGTAATAAAAGTTGGTAATAATTACCTTATGTTTCAGGAATTCTAAATCTAACACGGCACCGTTCAAGTCTTAACATCCATGCTCTTGCTGTAGTATTTCCATTGAACTAATTTCGGTGAATTTATGTCCTTGTAAAGCGATACAACAACGTTATGGTTCCTCAATACAAGGTGAAAATGAATCAAAAAATTCTTCCTAGTTAAACATACAAAAAGTTTTTAAATTTCTATGAGCTCAAACATTCACTTAAATTTACCCTTTAATTTCTGTGTTTTAGCTGCTAATGGCACGGCCAAGTGCCGGTAAGCTCAAAGATACTGAAACTGCTTTGCCCTCTAGTTCATTTACAAAACCCAGTTGACACACGTCGTGATAGTAAACGATTTCAAAAGCACCTTAACCATGTCGTTCCAATTCTCGTGCTTGTGTTGACCAAAAGGTTTAATTGCACGCAAAAAAGTGACTTTAAACGTAATATCTGGTGTGTGAATGATTTGTGTTCTATGTAGCAGCGTTTGCGTCCATAGTTTTGGATTTGCTTGCAGCACATATTCCATCGCTTCGAAAGTTCTACGCTGCTACAATAAGTGACACCAATAAGTTTGCGTACCTTTAACGCGCCATAAGAGGTTTGAAATATCTGTGTGGAAAATTAATTAGAATTTAAGACAAGATAATATTATTATATTCAACAATTATTTACGTATTAAATGGTTTCGCCATTGTCAACATCAATTGGCGTAGCTTCTATTGCGTGCTTCGAATTGGCAGTGCAATGAAGTATTTCTGTATCACCCTCTTCAATTCCACATTTTGGCTTTAGAAAACTTTTATTTTACGTTTTACTTATTTAAAAATGCGTGCTTCAAAAATTTAAACTTTAATTAGGCTGCAGATCACTGAATTAAATAAAACACGCAAAATAATACTTCACAGCCATGATATAGCTCAAAACAAAACTTGTTCAAACACGAGAACTTTGGTTGTTTCTTTCTATCATTCAGGGTGCTGTATGAGAGAACAGTTGAGTTAAATGTTTATGCACATTTTACCCTTTGTTGTGTATGTGTGTATGTAGTGGTGTTATTAAAATTTCTTTGAATGTGTTGGAGTTTCAGTACCCATGACTTGCTGGGAAGAGATAAGTGCAAAATTCCGGATTTTTTGGCGCCGCTATTTGAGGGTATTTTTGGAGAGAGGAAGGAATTGCCCCCGTTAAAAATGGTTTGGTACGCAGACCCCAATCTTACTGAAATTTCAAACTTTTGATAAAAAAATATTTTTGAAAAGCTAAGGAGTGCATTCTGAATTAAAAAAAACGTGGAATAGGGTATTATGACAATAAATGTGAAATAAATAACTTTTAGTCTTGTATGGGAGTTGAACCATTTGGAAATTGCAGACGTTAATAAGCACATCGGAGGAGGAGATATTAGAGTCCGACCGATTAATTGGCCTTGGCCTCGGCCGATATCGGCCACAAAATTCAGCATCGGCATCGGCCATATTTGGCCGATTCTTTCCATTTTTTTAAATTACACTAACATTAATTATTTTAAGTTTCCTGATTTCTTAAAAGCCTAAAATATTAAGTCTTAGGGTCAACCCACACCGGAGCGGTTTAAAACGTTTTTCTACAACTACCCATAGCTTCATATTGGCCAACCCACACCAAACAAGACGAAACCAAAAGTTTTGTTCAATCCTTGACTTGTTCGAAGAGATGTTGTCGAACTTCTTATGTATGTTCATTCAGCCAACGCACACCAAATGCGACAAATTTGTCTGAAACCGTTTTTGTTGTCGAACAATACATGTTGAGCTATAGCGAAACCCACACCGAGTCAAACAAGACAAGCACACCTAGACATATTACTTTCTAAAAAGAACAATAATTAAGAAAGAACTTTATTATTTTCCTCTGGAATGTAAGGGTCTTCTTTTTGTGAGGATACATTTTTGTAAGATCTCGAAGGGTCTGAATTGCAGATTTTGATTACGATTTACATTAGTCCGAAAATTTAAAATATTCTAATTTTTTTCTGCTTCTGCTGCTGGTTGCTGGCGCTGTTTAAATATGCTTGTTTCGCATTTCTTTTGATGATGATTTACTTTCATCCGAGATTAGGACCATTTCCCAAAATTTTGGAGGCCGGCTATATAAACCGTACGTTATTCTAATGAATATCCTTATCGAACGATTCTTTGATACTTTCGCTTATTTTAGAATCTGTTAAGCTAGGATTTTCTTCTAATATTACGTTTTTCGACCGCGGTCAATCTGGAGTTGTTCCAAGAATTTGGTATATTTCACGGAAATCCTTTCCTTATAAAATAACGATTGTTTCACAGTAAATGAAATAGACCGCTACGTTAAGGGGAATTCCGTTTTAGGAAATGTACGGAAACTTTACAAGGAGAAAGTTTTTTCAAATAAATATTTATTTATCAGTTTTAAAGCACTGTGTTGGGTCTACGCCACACCATTGTACTTCTATCGCTGCAAAACAAATTAAACTTACTTTCGGTAAGAAAAATTACGTCATTGCATCATTATCCATTTTAATGTACTCTCGGAGCTCCATAGGCCCAAATTGACTTTAATACTTGATTATATATAAACAGCTTGTTTTCGATTGATAGCGTAGATCTCCTACCGACTAGATGGTAAAACTTAGTAAATTTTAAAACAAGCTCTCCCCTTTTTTCTTGACATGTGCTTTCCAGCGAAGCTTAGCATCTAGGGTGATTCCTAGGTACTTAGCATTATTGTGATGTAGTATAAGAGTACCATTTCTATAAATGGGATGGTATGATGGTTGTTTTAAAGTAAAGTCTACGTGCATTGATTTGGAATCCTTTAATTTAATGCGCCCCTTGGAAGCCCATTTAGTAATTGCATTTACTTTTGTTTGCACTCGAAGGGTAGATACTGAGGTTGACTCTCCTGCTGCTAACAGAGCTGTGTCATCCGCAAATGCCGTTGTCACATAACTTGAGTCTGTGGGGATATCATTTGTAAAAAGCAAGTAAAACATTGGCTCCAACACACTTCCCTGGGAAACACCCGCTTCTATCAGTTGCAAGTTTGATAATGCATCCTCTTGTGTTATGCGAAAGTATCGGTCTTTTAGGTAGGAAGCAATTATTTCGCAATATTGTTTGGGTAACATGCATTTCAATTTCAGCAGTAGATCCGAATGTCAAAATGTCAAAAGCCTGAAACACTAAGTCTAAGTCTAAGAAGGTCGCCGCACAAACGTTCTTTTAATCCATAGCATTTTCAACGAAATTATCGATTCGGTGCACCTGGTCAATTGTTGAATGATGATCACGAAAGCCGAACTGATGTATTAGTTGAAGGTGTTTCTTTCTTCGATCTATTATTGATTTGAGCCTCTTTATGAGAACATTCTCGAAGACTTTCGATAGAGCTGGCAGAAGCAATATTGGCCTATAAGATGTGACATCATGTAGTGGTTTACCCGGCTTAGGGTAAAGCGCTGGAACGTATCTCAAGTATAATGCACTGTTTACAATGTTTACAATTTTTTTATGTTATTCTATGGGAGATTGCGTAATATTTCTCCGGTTATTAAATCAAAAATGCTCCTGGGTCGTTTTTTAGCCTTGTGTTCCTGATAAGACTTAATTTCTTTACTAGTAACTAGAGAAATGCTGACGAATGGATCCAACCAACTATTTTCACAGTTTAGCTCATGTTCATCGTTAGGTGTAAATGTGTTACTTAAATGATTTGTAACTACTGCAGCTTTTTGTACATTCGTTTTGGCCCATTCAGTTTCGTTTAACTTTATTGGTGCGACATGTTTTATTTGTTTATTAATATTCCTTGCAATTTTCCAGAGCGAATAATCGGTAGCTTTATCAACAGTGAGTTTGGACAAATACGTTTTGAAGGAATAGTTTTTAAATTGTCTAATTTTTGTAGTATTTAATCTAATCTAATTTTTCTAGTTTGCTGCCATCTTCGTCGAAGTTTGCGTTTCTTATGGATAATTTCCATGATGTATTTTGGGAATTTGTTTCCACTTAGATTCACCCGAATATTCAGTGTACTCTTCTACGCAGAATTTTGAATTACTTTTGTAAAAGATTCAACTTCGCAATCTAAGTCAACATGTGTCTGCTTCAGCTTAAAATCGACTTTATTCATTATAGTGCTATCTTCAATACGTAAATTGATTTTCGATACTTTGTTGATGACCAAAAAGTAAAGAAGATCTGGTAATTTCCTACTATCTGCAGGCCAATATGTGGGTCTCCCTGTCGAAGTAACATTGCATCCAATAACTTGCTTTCAGAATTTCTCGACCGTTTGTTGTAGTTAAACGAGATCCCCAACGAGTGTGTTTTGTATTAAAGTCACTACCCATGATCTACCTTCCGTCTATTTTTTTAATAAACTGGTATAAGTATCAGTTTTGATATTATGCCTGGGCGGACAATATAGAGCAATTAAGTATAATGACTGACTGTGCATTTTTACTGAAATTTCTGTAGCTTGAATTTCTTCGGTCTTAATCTGAGCTTCTTCGAAATGTTTAATAATACTTTTGGTTAAAACCGCGCTTCCTCCTCGTGCTGAGTTTGCCAGGTGCGGAGTGTGGTATAAGTCATAATTTTTAAATTAAAAAAATGAATGGTTCGTAAAATGTGTTTCGGATAACAAACATACATCAATTATACTCTCGTTTAGAATAACTTCCAATTCATTTTTACTTTTGGAAAGACCATTGGCGTTCCTTAGCATTATTTTCAAAGAGGTACTGTTCATCAATAAATTGCATATGGTCTTTTTGTCTCTAATTTTTTGCAGTCTTTTGCGACACAACCACGGTAGCTTGCAGGATGAGAATCGCCTCAGTTGCAACATTTGGCAGGATCTTTTTCAGTTTTGGTGCATTCAGTTGTAAGATGTTGCCTCCACATTTCACACATCTCGATGGCTTATCGCAGAAGTTTTTTGTATGTCCAAAAGATTGACAGTTTTTGCACTGAGGAATTAATTTAGAGGCTTTGATAGGCTCAACCTTGATAACGGTATTAAGAATGCTTTTGATCCGATAAAATTTCCTAATTTCCTCGGTAGCATCGAATACTACTTAAAACATTTCTAGCGGTTCTTTAGTCTTCCACTTAAGTTTGTTAACTGAGTATCACATGAGTGGTGTACATTTTTTATCATTACCTTAATTAGACTGTTATGTTTGCTCTCGTAGCTAAACAAAGGTATATTTCCGTTTGACAAGAATTTTGTTGTTGTTCGATAGTTAGTAGGATCAAATGTATTTAGTTTGTAGGCACCGTTACTCAAAAGCTTTATAAAAAATTTGTTTTTTGTTACAACGGTATTATTCGAATATAATTTATTAAAATCTTTAACATCGTTTATTATAATTGGTGGTGGTTGGGGAACTATCAGCTTTACGTTTTTTTGAAGGGCGCTTCTTTTTGAGTATCCTCTCAGTTTCTTTAGCTAGGCCATCTTCATCAGTTTTGGTTTTGGTGCTGTACTAAAAGGCTTGCTTTAACTGGCTTTCAGTTCTTCGTTTTCTTTTTTGAGTGCTATATTATCTTTGTGTAATTGATTACTAAAGTTTTAAGCCTTTCATTTACAAGAGAGTAAGCCTTTTGTAATTCTCTAATTTTATTTACTCTAAACGAGCTTAGACTCGGCGTCACCTCATGTTGAGGTTCAGCCATTTTTGTTTTTAGCGATTTCCCTACTGGTGTTAGCAATTTGTCGTTGGATCGGTAATGCAGTTGGGAATAAATCCTGTATGTCAGCTTTGATCACAGCTGGTAATTGTAAGAACAGCTGATTGTACATATAATTATTTTCTCACGCACGTGTTTAGTACGGCTGTCTCTATTAATAATAACGTTTTTTTATAATTTGTTTTTCTAATTTTTCGGTTCACTAAGTTTAAGTATTTTTTTTTCTTTTTTATAAGATTCCGCAAACCACAAAAGTGAATATATATGCAAATTGAATATAGTTAGGACTCTGTGTCTTTCTTTAATGCACAAAAATGCGGTTTTGCATTCAGTTTAACAATGTAATTGAGGCTTTTCCACTCCACCGAAAATCGTTGTTGTTGTTGTTGTTGTTGTAACGGTTATCTATCCCTGCCTGAAAAGAGAAGCTTAAGTCTAGTTGTCGTCGAAATCATCTAACGGGAGGCCCAGGAAACGTGCTGTTTCGACAGGGTTGGACCAAAGGGAGAGGGGTGTTAGATGAGTAGGGTTCATTGGGCATACAAAGAGGTGGTTAGAATCATGCGGGGACTCGTTGCATGCGGGACATGTATTTTGAATGTCGGAGTTCAGTCTGGATAAGTAGGAGTTTAACCTGCTACAATATCCAGATCGAAGCTGCGCGAGGGTCACTTTGGTTTCACGTGGCAACTCGAGCTCTTCGTCTGCTATAGGTGGTGGTTTGGTTCCAAGGACGCCATTCACCGAAAGGGAGTCGATGAAGGTGTTAATAGCTCCACTGTGAATGGCGTTTAGGGCGTGTCTAAAACTGTTTGCGTCCGCAGTTTGGTCGGTATAGGGGTTGAGTTCGTCGACGTATTGAAGGAGCGATCTCTTGATGCACCTGGAGGGCGGTTCTGCTTCCAGCAAGTGACTACAAGGGTGATTTCTACGAAAACACCCGAGTAGAAACTGCTTGGTAAGCAGTTCATTATGCTCCTTAATAGGCAGCATAATGGCCTCACTATGTAAGTGTGTCATTGGTGACATCAAGAGACATCCTGTTGCTGTGCGGAGTGCAGTGTTCTGGCACGCCTGTAGCTTCTTCTGCTGCGTGTCACTGCATCCAGGCGACCATACCGGTGCTGCGTAATTTACGACCGGCCGGCCGATAGCCTTGTAAGTGGCCAGCAGCGTTTCTTTGTCTTTTCCCCAAGTGCTACCGGCTAGCGACTTGAGGATTTTGTTGCGGCTCTGTACTTTAGTGACTATCGCAGTCGTGTGTGGAGTGAAGGAGTGCAGACTGTCAAATGTAACTCCCAAAATTTTGGGGTTATTTACTGTCGGAATTACTGTCGAATCGACATGAATGTTAGGACTTAGTCTGTACTCCTTCGTCCAGTTGGTAAAAAGGGTCGCCGTGGATTTAGTGGGTGCGAGTGCCAGGCTCCTCGCAGAGAAGAAGCGAGAAAGTTCGGGGAGGTAGCTGTTCACTTTCGAACACATGTCATCGATGCCAGTGCCCGACGTCATTATCGTACAATCATCTGCGTAGGAGGTAACGGAAATTCCCTCTGGTGGTTGAGGAAGTTTAGAAATATAGAAATTAAACAGTAACGGGGAGAGGACACCGCCCTGTGGAATCCCTTGTTTAATTTTCCTAAGTTTTGATGTTTTACCTCGAAATAATACCGATGATTGTCGACCGCTCAGGTAGTTCATAATCCATCTCTTCAGCCCCGGAGAAAGTGTTGTTTGTTCCACGTCTTCTAGAAGCGTTGTTAGGTTGACCGTGTCAAAAGTTTTTGACAGGTCCAACGCTACTAGGACGGTTCTCTTACAGGGTGGTTTCTGATTTAGACCATGAACTATCTGGGCGTTTATGACGCTAAGTGCTGTGGTGGTACTATGCACTTTACGGAAGCCGTGTTGATGTTTAGCTAGGTTCAGGTGGTATGTGAGTGTCGGGAGCAGTAAGGCCTCAAGCGTCTTCACTGCTGGGGAAAGGAGAGTTATCGGGCGATAGGACTCCCATTGGTTGGCGGGTTTCCCAGGTTTCAGTAGTGGAACCACTCTTCCGATTTTCCACATATCGGGTATTTTAAGAGTGGTTAGCGACAAATTGAGTACCTTGGCGAGAAATTCTACTCCCGTTGAACCTAGATGTTTTAACATTAAAGAATTTATTCCGTCAGGGCAAATGGCTTTGGAGGACTTTGTCTTCCTGATGACCTCCTGAACCTCCCCACTGGTGAAAACAAGTGGCTCGCCGTTGTTTCGCTTTTTGCGCAGCCGTCTGGTGACACGTCTTTTAGCCTTGTCAACCTGGGGGTGCAGTATGAATTGTCGGCTAAAATAGCTCGCGTACCTCTCCGGGTCCGAGGAGGCATGGCTATCGAATTGAATTTCAACTCGGTCGTCATGTCTCCTCGGGTTTGACAGGGATTTGACGGTTGACCAGAGCTTGCTCACGCCAGCGGAAAGATTGCAGGACTTCAAGGACTTCTACCCATTTCGTCCGCTTATAGTTATTGCACGAACTGGGTGCAGGTTGCACTGCCGTAGAGGCAACAGTCGCAGTATTGCGTTGACAGCAAGGGGCCACATAACGTGTGGTCCACTCCCTATGGGTCTTAAGGCCTGAACAGGTCTTAAGATGGCTCCATCCATTGCATGTGTTGCACCTAACCGAGGTGGAATTTGGATGGAGCCTTTTAGCGCATACGCAGCAGAAAAATACCTCAGGCCCTGGGTTGGACTCGATGCCAGCCCGGAGTAAGAGGATATGGAGCAACCCTGCTGCAAGGCGTTGCTCCAATGACGTACAACTAAACTTAAAACTAATCGATCCAAACAGGGTTAGATCGCCGAAAGGGCAGCCCTTGACCGGATAAAATCCGGGTCAACTCCGGTGCGTAGAACCGGCTGCTGTGGGAGTCGACCGAAAATCGTACTTGCGTTCACTTCAACTGTATTTGCGAACACATAGATAGAACACAATTTGCGGAAAATGAAGTAACATTTTCTAATGCAGTATTAAGACCAAGATTATCACTTAACATTTGAGCTAACTTGAAAAGACATTATAACTCAAATCATCTACATTGATTTCAAGGTTTTTTTAATATTAATTACAGGTGTGAGTGAAACATTAATTCTACTTATTTGAAAATGTGAGATACTTGGAAAACTGTAATATATTCCACAAACTTTCTGATGGCCAGATTTTGATCCTAAAGGATCATTTATTTCAAAATCGTCGAGGTACAGAAAATATGATATAATTACACAGTTTTCTGTATGTTTTGAATTTCGCCAAAAAGCCCCATTAAGGAAATGAGAATAACAATTTTATTCTGAAAAGTGTGCCATATTACGTTTGCCTTTAACACACCTTACATTTCGGAAAAAAAACTTTTTATTTGAAAAGTTATGTCTATTACTTAGATATCAGATTTTGCTAATGCTAAAGAAGGATTATTCTTTAATACAACTTCTGAAAGATAGTTCCTCTAATTGTTTAATTGGCTTATACTCAGAGCTAACTTCTGAAAATGGTTGAGAAAGAGTTTGGGTTATTTCATCGAGTGAACATTTGTGTTCACTAAAGTTAGGTAAGTCTTTTAAACAATTATATATTGGTGTCATAAAACATTGTGTAGCAGAACATATTAGTGATTAGCGATATTACTATTTTTGAATCACTGTGATTTCAATGATTGCTATTATTAAATCACTGATTTTTAAAACTAAGCCATAAATTCAGCTATGAAAGTAAAATTTGGTATAAAGGATTGCTCTTGGAAGGGATATATTCGGATGTAAATTTTTTGGGAAAGTAGGCGTGACCGTGGGGTCCCCCCTACTAAGTTTTTTGTACATATCTTGTACTACCGTAAATTACAAATAATAAATTTCATTATAAAGATGGTACAGAAGAGCTGCACTTAAAATGGTATATGGCGTGGTTCCGCCCACTTATGGGTCAAAAACCATATCTCCGAAACTACTCGACCAATTTCAATGAAATTCGGTTCATAATATCTTGCTGGCTTCCCAATAATATATTATGAAAATAGTCCAAATCGGTTCACAACCACGCCTACTTCCCATTTACCAGGCTTCGAAGTCGATGTGAATCGTTTACTTAAATATATATAAAATAAGCCGATATAAAATATCGGATAAGAACTTTGCACTTTGAAAAAAATTCAGAGGGAATATTTTTTCTCTAATAATATGTCTCCGTGCCAAATATGTCTCCGCCCCTTATACCTAATAATAGGGTTTGCACATTTCAATGGATTTTATACCATATATATGCCGAATACGTGAGTCCAATTGTGTGTTATATTAATGAAATTACATAAATCAATTGCGAGAGTATAAAATGTTCGGTTACCCTCGAACTTAGCCCTTCCTTACTTGTTTTATATTGCTATTGCGATCGCAACAAAATTGCTACTGTGATCACTGAACAGTGATTGCTACATTCGAACTGTGATTGCTACTTTCGAACTGAAATTGCTACAGTGATCGAATTAGAATCACTCAAATGCTAATGCTACAGTGATTGGATTAGAAGTACTGAACTGCTATTGCTACAGTGATCGAATTAGAATTACTGAACTGTTATTGCTACAGTGATCGCATAAGAATTACTGAACTCCTATGTATATGTACTGTAATCGAACAAAAACACTGATCTTCTCTATAGCAACTGTTATCGAACTCAAATTACTGAACTGCAATTGCGATTGTAAATCACTGCTATTTACAAAAATTGATCAGCAACAGCGATTTTGCGATATTCGATTTTTCAATCACAGTGAAAAAATTACCAGTAAAGAAATATTGCTCATCACTAGAACATATACATAGAACCAAGAACGTATTTCCTAGAAAAAATTGAATTTGAATGCAATTGTAGATTGTTTAAATGATGACGAAAATGAGGGTATTATTAGGTTTTCTGACGAATATGTTTTTGTCGAATCAGGCAAAATGGGTGAATTGTGTAAAAATTTCTTCTATTTCGACGATATTTGATCAGTACTTTTATTTCTAGTATGCCTTGAAATCTATATATATTATTAAAAGGTTTGCAACGGATGAAAAATCATCTAAATATGCCATACTTGTTTATTTCTTTTTGAGTATTCAGAGTATTCAGAATTAAAATCATACGATAATTTTAATTTTTTAAGAGTGGCAACTCTGAGTGATAAAAGAGTGAATAATAGTGTGTGTTAAAAAAAATATAAAAATTTACTGAAAAAGGCGAGAAATAAAACAAAATTTGCACATCAATCTGAAGAATACAAAGCGCGACGTTCAGGTGCGTTGGAGTGTAGAAGCAGCGACTTACAACCACTGACTAATTTGGATTGGAAGTTTTGTAATTATCAGCTTTGTGGACACAGAGGAGAAAACCATCAGCTGATTGGAGACTTTTTGGCGCCACAAAAGTTAACCTAATATTATAACTTATTGTACCTTAGCCTAAAAGTATACTAAATTTAAGGACAATAATTTTTTCACAAGGCAACTAAACTATAGAGTTACCAAGTATTATTTATTTTGTAATTTTTATTGTTTATATGCAATTATATACATACATAATAATAAGAAATTTCTAAACGTAATGCCAATTATTAAGACACCACCTCCAGGAGGTGGTAAGATAAATAAAACAGTTAAAAAAGATGTAACTGTTGAAGGACTAACGAAAAAACTTGAGGAAATGGAACAAATGTGCGCAAAACTGTCATTAGAAGTAAATACTCTAAAAGCTGAAAACCTGAAGCTTAAGTCTATTGAAGAAAACAAAATTCCTAACTCAGAAAATAAGGCCGAATTCTCAACGGATGAAGAAGAATTAGCAAAAGAAACTGAATGGATATTGAAGAAAAGACCAGCTAAAAAACGAAAAGCGGAGTATTCTCCTGCTCTTCCGGAAAAGGCAGATAAAGCACCATCAAAACCGCTTACCCCAAAAAATAGTTCGCGGCCTCCACCAATTATGGTGTCTGGAGATTCTAACGGCAGCAATTATCAGCAGCTATACACAATTGCTCTCTCGACGAACCAAAATCAAACTCTATAAGTCGCTCATTATTCCCGTCCTGATGTATGGCGCTGAAGCGTGGACGATGACAACATCCGATGAGACGACTCTTGGGGTTTTCGAGAGAAAGGTTTTGCGCAAGATTTATGGTCCTCTAAACATTGGCAACGGCGAATACCGCAGACGATGGAACGATGAGCTGTACGATTTATACGACGACATTGACATAGTTCAGCGAATAAAAAGACAGCGGCTACGCTGGCTAGGTCATGTTGTACGGATGGAAGAAAACACTCCAGCTCTGAAAGTATTCGATGCAGTACCCGCTGGAGGAAGCCGCGGAAGAGGACGACCTCCACTCCGGTGGAAAGACCAAGTGCAAAGTGACCTGGCTTCACTTGGTGTTTCCAGTTGGCGCCAAAAAGCAAAAAGGAGGAATGAGTGGCGCGCTCTGGTGGATTCGGCTATAATCGCTTAAAGCGGTTCCTACATATATATATATATACACAATTGCAAAATCGGAAGCAAAAACAAATTTTACCATTAAACTATTAAATAATGGAATATACAAGCTAAATACTTTCTCTGTAGAAGACTACAGAAGCATTTCCAAAGCACTTTCGAGCAGGAATATATCTTGGTATAGTTTTGAGAATAAACAAACACGGGCAGTTAGAGTAATTATAAAAAATTTGCACAATTCTTATGATCCGAAATCTATTATAAATGACTTGAAAGAGCAAGGTTTAAATGCACTGAGTGCTGTCAATAGACTTAAATGGAAAGATAAAACTCCTCTCGACATGTTTTTGGTAACATTTGATCCCATGGAAGATATAAAAAAGATCTATGAGACCAAAACTATATTAAATTCAATCGTTTCTATTGAACCAGTTAAATTGCCTAAGCTGATACCACAATGTAAACATTGCCAGTCATTTGGTCACACACAAAATTATTGTGGTAAACAACCAAGATGCGTTAAGTGTTCCGGTAAGCATAAGACCTCTGAATGCTCAAAACCAGAGCAACAGCAGCCTAAATGTTGCAACAGTGGAGAAGCGCATCCAGCCAACTATAGAGGGTGCCTTGTCGCCAAAGAATTACAAAAGCTACGAGCAAAAACAATTGTCCACAAAAAAACTGACGGTATAACTCGAAAGGTAGAAGATCCTGCAGATTTCAAAACGAAAACCAATGAACAGGAAGGACCTAAAATTACAGCTGAAACATTGAAAAAATCTACTTTTGCTCATGTTTTAAAAGCTAATAATAACGAGAATATTTCTAATAACAGCATTTTATCGCAGATCTTACAGAAACTCAATAAGCAAGAGGAATTCAACACCTCCTTACAAAGTCGTTTATGTAGACTTGAAAAATATCTGTTTAACAACAAAGATGTCTAATTCCATAAAGATTCTTCTATGGAACTCAAATGGGTTAATCAAACATAAGGATGAAATCGAAATTATAATGAACTCGGAAAATGTTGACGTATGTATGATATCGGAGACACATTTTACGTCACAAACCTATTTTAAAATTAAAAACTATGAAACTTACCATACAATTCATCCAAGCAATTGCGCACGCGGCGGAAGTGCAATATTAATTAAAAATACGATTAAACATGTTGAGGAAGAAAAACTTACAACTGATAAGTTTCAAACTACAACAGTGACTATTTACGGAGCTAAAAGTCCACTCTCATTTACGTCGGTGTATAGTCCACCAAGACATCAAATCCAATGTGAAGAGTACCAAAACTTAATAAATAGACACAGATATAGATTCATAATGGGTGGAGATTTCAACGCAAAGAATACGTACTGGGGTTCGAGGCTTACGACTACAAAGGGGCGAGAACTTTATAAAGCACTGCAGTCAACCGGAAGTTATGCATTATCGACGGGCCTACCATCATATTGGCCAACAGATAGTCAAAAAATTCCAGACCTGATAGATTTTTTCATTGTCGGGAAAATATCCCGGAACTATCTATCGATTAATCAGGGTTATGACCTAAACTCGGATCATTCGCCAATCTACTTAACCTATAGTGAAACCGTAATTTTTAAAGACAATACAGCGGCCTTGTGCAATAAACGTACAGATTGGGAATACTTCAGAAAGATCATGGAATGTTATGAAAGCAAATATGACTCTATGTCAAATATAGACCAACTGGAATCTGAAATTTTACATTTTACAACAAGCGTGCAACATGCAGCTTGGAAAAGTACACCGAACGTAAGGAAATTTGCTGTGAACTCTCAATATCCCAATGATATAAGAGAAATAATAAAATTAAAGCGTAAGCTACGACGTAAGTGGCATCAAACTCGTTGCCCTGTTGATAAATCCATTCTAAATAAAGTGTCAAAAGATCTTAATCGGAAAATTAAGAGATTCAAAAATGAAAGTTTCGCAAAATATCTTCGGTCCTTAACCAATGAAAGAAATTCCGATTACTCTCTTTGGAAAAGCTGTAAAAGACTACAAACACCAAAAACTCATGTATGTCCCATTAAAATAGGCGCTGATACTTGGGCCAGAGATAATTCAAAAAAAGCGGAAGTATTTTCCGATTATTTAGCTCAAATATTCTGCCCATACGAAACAAATGTAGATTATCCTACTGTTTGCAGTCAGGAAAGCGAGGAAATCTCAAGTTGTACAAGCAGTGAGTTAAGTGCGGAAATAAAAAACCTGAAAAACAAAAAGTCCCCCGGTTACGACCTGATTACTGCCGAGGTTCTAAAACAGCTTCCTCCCGTAGGTATAGTAAAAACTACCAGCATTATTAATGCGTCCTTTAATCTTAAATACGTGCCAACTTATTGGAAAATTGCTGAAGTTATTATAATTCAAAAGCCAGGAAAACCAGGATATGATGTATCTTCTTACAGGCCCATATCACTTCTACCGACAATATCGAAACTTTTTGAGAAAATTCTCATAAAACGTCTCAATAAAATCATAGAACGAAAAGCCAGATTTCCAGCTCATCAGTTTGGGTTTCGAGCTAACCATTCTACGATTGATCAAATCCATGGAATTACAAATACTATAGAAAAAGCATTTGAGGAAAAGAAATTCTGTTCTACCGTGTTTTTGGATGTTGCAAAAGCGTTCGATAAAGTTTTCCACAAAGGACTGCTTTCGAAACTGAAACTAATTTTACCGAAACAGTATTATGATATCATAAAATCATATTTGTGAGATCGCTACTTCCGTGTTAAACAAGGAGACGAGTATTCTAGTCTTAAGAAAATAAAAGCAGGAGTTCCACAAGGTAGTGTGTTGGGCCCTCTTTTTATATTTTGTTCACGCATGACCTGCCAGTAGACTACAATTACACAACAGCCACATTTGCAGATGATACCGCGTTGCTTGCTGTTGGTAGCAGTGCACATGAGTCAACTAATAATCTCCAAGAAGCTGTAAATAAAGTCCTACATTGGGGAAAGAAATGGCAGATAAAACTCAATGAAGCTAAGTCTGTACACATTGTTTTCACGTACAACCAAATTCAATACTTGCCAATTTTCATAGACGGTGTACGAATACCATACTACAACTCCGCTAAATACTTGGGAATGACACTTGACTCTAAGCTACGGTGGAAAATTCATGTAAAAAACAAACGGAAAGAACTAGACATGCGACTCAAGAATATTAATTGGCTAATTGGTGACAAATCAGTGTTATCCATCGAAAATAAGTTACTTATCTATAAACAAGTACTCAGACCGATATGGAGCTATGGTGCACAACTCTGGGGATGTACTAACGCAAATAATAAGAAAGTCATCCAACAATTCCAAAACAAAATACTAAGAGTTATTGTCAAAGCGCCTTGGTATTGTAGATGTGCTGACATAGAGCGTGATCTAAACGTAAACTCAGTTAACGCTGAAATATTAAAAATTGCAGCAACACATGAAGCCAGGTTGCTAATGCATTGTAACGAAGAAGTAGTCATGTTAACTTCTAGAGATGGACCACCAAGACGACTCAAACGCGTAAAGCCCAGCGATCTTTTAAATTAGCCAATACTCTCAGAGTATTTTTGTAATTTTGTAATACTCAAGTTGTTTGTTAGTCTTTCTTTTGTAAATATTTTAGAACTAGTTGCAATGTAAAATAAACAATAAAAAAAACGTCATTGGAGTTGATGTGCCAACGGCTGAGTTTTAGGAATTACTAAATAAAAATTTCACAAAATACTGTTTAAATATATATCTTTGATACGCTTAATTCTTTAAATCAAATATATGAGTGTATATACTTAAAAAAAATTGTAAAAGAACCCTTGTTTTTATCTGAAACCCACCTAACACCTTAGGCAATTACCTGAAAATATTCCCCACAACACACACAAAATATGTCGGTGTTTCGAAAAAAAAAAATTTATAACTGATTCTGACACAACTGAGAAGTGTCGTTATTGTGGTTAAAAACTAATGCAACATAACAAGTTTAAGAACGGCACATTCTAATATCACGTATTATACCACCAATATAGGTCATTCAATCAGTCATTTATGGTTATCATATTGAGGTTTCATGTCAGGAAAACTTCTCTTTCAAGTCAATGAAGTGACAGAAATCTGTTGGAAATGCTATTAATCCATCGAGGTGTCAACTGCGACCCTACCATTTCCAACTGCTTCTACAATCGCAATTTGATATCGTTGCAAAAACACTCATATGTTAGTTGTTAATTGGCTATACTTTACGTGTCGCCACAAATTAGATGACTTTAGGCATGCGATTAGCCCGTCAGTAACAGTTGATCCAGGAATAATTGGAAGAGTCTGGCGTAAATCACCTGTTAACAGAATCCGGGCTCCACCAAAAACGTTTATCGACAATCAATATCTTTTAAAGTCCTGTGCAGTACCTCCAGCGACTTCTTTAATATTTGGAAAATCATCGTTATAGCGCTATTTTTGGCGATTTTGCCGACTGGTGTTTCGTTCATTTGCAATTTAGGAGTAATTTCAAGGCCGAATGTGCCGTTTGTTTGCCTACTAACAGGTGCCAAGTTACCCCTATTCCCGATAACCTTGGTGGTGAAAATGAGTGAAATTGGTTCTGAAATCACATCAGCCCTTATATACTACTAGCTTTATACCCGCGGCTTCGCCCGCAGTGGAGTCATTAAATAAGTATGAGAGATAAAGGGTAAGGGTATAATAATAGAAATGAGTCAATATGATAACTAAATTTGATTGTTTGGCTGAGATCAACAATTTTTAAAAATTACTACAGACAGAAGTTTCAACACTTTAATATATGCTTATTGAAATGCAACAAAAAATGTTAAAATATATTTCACCGTAACACAAATAAATAATTCTGAATTCTAACAATTTAAAAAAATAAAATACAAAGTATTAATTTAAGATATTTTTGTAGATAATGTTATAAGTTTTCCTGTCGCGTGCAAATTTGTGTAAATTCCTGGCATTGGATACACGTGAACAGGCTACATAAAGATGACCATGTTTGTCCTTGTGCCTTGTTTATAGTAACAGCAAAGCTAAGCTTGACAGGAAACTGAATCCTTTTAAATTGGAATGGAAGGTCAGTGGGAATAATTGGTATCCGAGGTATTATAACACTATTTCCCTTACCGACACCTGTTAAAATAGTAGCACCAAGTATGTTTTGTCCCAATTTTGTTATCCGAAGCTTTGTTCCATTACATAGCCGAGGAGCATCTAGATTTCGCATAAGCATTACTGGTACATTTAGTTTCAATTGAAGTTTATGTGACGGGGTGTACCGATAGTTCAAGTGAATTTAAAAACTCCACAGGATATGATGTACTTAGTTCCGTATCCATAATTGTATCCATTGACTTCATTTCTCCCTTAACCTAGTTTGGTGCTAATATTGCTCTTGCACACAACCACTGATCACTACACAAATTTTGTTGTAATTCCGGAAAAACATTAGCAATGAGATCCACATCAATTTCTACTAAATTACAAAATTCTCTTGACAGTGATATGTAGCCTTCAGCGTCAACGTCTAAACAACCATCATCAATTTTCAACAACATTTCTGCGTAAAGTCCTGAATCCACGTCATTATGAAGATGCACCCTCATATTCGTTTTCAGGCGGAGTTTTTCAACTGTCGACCATAAGCTTGACGATTTAATGCACGCTTGAATTTCATCTGCTGGTGTTCCCCTCTGAATCACTGGGAGGGTTTGACGGAAATCACCAGCCAATAAAACTACCATGCCTCCCATTATATCTGTACTATCTCGCAAGTCCTGGTGGGTCCGGTTTAAAGCTTCTATAGCCTTCTTGTGAGACATTGTACTTTCATCCCACACAAAAGATTGCATTCTCGCAGCATTCTACCTCGTGAACAATTTTTACTAAAATTACAGATGGGCGAATCTTCCTGCGCCAAATTCAATGGTAATTTTAAAACGGAATGTGCCGTACGACCGCCGTTTAATAGCGTCGCGGCAATACCTAACGAAGCTACGGCAACTGCTATTTTTTGGTCTTTTCTGACGGACATTAATAATAAGTTAAGTAAAAACGTTTTTCCAGTTCCTCCTGGTGCATCGAGAAAGAAGAGTCCACCACTACCGGAGTCTATTTTACGTAAAACTTGATGGAAAACATGATTTTGCTCTGGAAGTAATTGAGGAACTAATTCTGTCACTTGATGTTGCAGTGCTATGAAATCATAATCTAGCTCTCGTGCAATTCCATTATCAAAATCATCTATATTGTCTCGTCGAGGGCTCGACATTCCAAAATCATCTAATTTTTTTTTTTTTAATATAAAGTACCCTATGTTGCTTCTAGTACCTTTAAGAGTATATGTACAATGTTTCATGATGATCGGTTCAGTAGTTTTTGCGTGAAAGCGTAACAAACAAACTTACATTCGCATTTATAATATTAGTAGGGATATGTTATGACTTTCTATGGGACTCTATGCCGAATATATAGGTCATATTGTGTGTTATCTTAATAAAATTACATCAATAAATTGCGAGAGTGTAAAATGTTGAGTTGGACGTGAACTTAGCCTTTCCTTATTTTTTACAAATTGTTTTGGGCTATCGACACAACCTTATACAATTGAACAATAACAAAAATATTTTAACAAAGCAACAATGACAACCTTCAAAATATAATTTTTTTGTTTTCTCTTTTTATATTTTTCTTGTCAACTCGAATAAAATTCTCTTATTGATATCTTTCTCGCAATTTTTACATATTTACTAACTTTCTAATCTTTTTCTGGCCTTCCACGAATATTTCAAGACTAAAATTAGCCAGATCGGTTTGAACAACCAATAACTTCCCGATTTTAGAAAATTTTTAATTTTCTTCGCGGAAAGTTAAAAAGTTTAGGGGTGGACCACCCTTAACATTTAGGAGGATGAAAAATAGATGTTGTCCGATTCTCCACCCTAGCCGATATGCACGCTAAGATTCACGAAAATCGGTCGAGCGGTTTCAGAGGAGTTCAATAACGTACACCGTGACACGAGAATTTTATATATTAGATATATAATATATTTATAATATATAATATATTTATAATATATAAGATATTTATAATATATAAGATATTTATAATATATAATATATTTATAATATATAATGTATTTATAATATGAGTATTAACCCATCATAATATCTCTCCATTCTCTCAGCCCTGCCCTGAATTTTATCATTTCACCAAAGAACTTATTTTCAAATCTATTGAGGAGCGTAAACACATCTTCAATTTCCTTTGTTTTATTATTTGGAATGTGGTGATTCCATGCACTTTTAATAGAGTGCACACATCGTCACATAATTCCCACTTTTTAAATAAAGATAATGTTTCCGGAAGAACCATATCCATATTTACATAAATACAAATAATTTTCACTTTCACCCACCCTCGCTGCTTGTTGAATTGAAACTAGAACTATATAAATTGAAAAAATAAACAGCTCCTAATTATACTCTCGCAACAAAGTTGCTACGAGAGTATTATAGTTTTGTCCACATAACGGTTGGTTGTAAGTCCTAAAACTAAACGAGTTAGATATAGTGCTATATACATATATCAAAATAATCAGGGTGACGAGAAAAGTTCAAATCCGGATGTCTGTTTGTCCGTCCGCCGTGCAAGCTGTAACTTGAGTAAAAATTGAGATATCTTAATGAAACTTCGAACACGTGTTCCTTGGCACCATAAGAAGGTTAAGTTCGAAAATGGGCGTAATCGAACCACTGCCACGCCCACAAAATGGCGAAAACCGAAAACACTTAAAGTGCCATAACTAAGCTATAAATAAAGCTATGGAAGTACAATTTGGTATGAAGGATCGCACTAGGAAGGGGCATATGTGGATGTAATTTTTCTGGCGAAGTGGGCGTGGCCCCGCCTCCTACTAAGTTTTTTTGTACATATCTCGCAAACTACTAAAGGTATATAAAGGCAACTTTCTAGAGTCGTTTCTTTTAGGTACTACCTTATACAGTCCAAAACTGGAGGAAATCGGATTGTAACCACGCCCACCTCCCATACAAAAGTTATGTTGAAAACTACTAAAAGTGGGTTAACTCAATAACGAAAAACGCCAGAAACACTAAATTTCACATAAGAAATGGCAGATGTTTTTACAAAATGGAAAATGGGTCAAAAACCATATCTCAGGTATTACTTGACCTATTTCAATGAAAATTTGTTTGTAATAGTTTCTTTTCATCCCAATGATATGTTGTGAAAATAGGCCAAATCGCTTCACAACCACGCCTACTTCCTACATAGCAGAATTTAAGACGATCTGAATCGTTTACTTTACAATATATAAATTAAGCACTAGTAAAGATATCGATGCAGAACTTTGCACAAATACTACGTTTATAGTGTGGCAGCTCAATTCTAAAAATCACCGAAATCGGACCATAGGTTGTCAAGGCCCCATATATCGAACATGAGGACCTCGGTACTTCTAACCTATTATTAGGGCTTCCAAATTTCAATGGACTTTATACAATATATATGACGAATATGTGTGTCAAATTGTGTATTATATAATATTAATAAAGTTAAATAAATAAATTGCGAGAGTATAAAATGTTCGGTTACACCCGAACTTAGCCCTTCCTTACTTGTTTTCTGTTAGAATAGGAGTAAAATAAGCAAAATAATTGGTGACTATTGAAATGTTGGATTCAATTCTAATTGCATATGTAAGAGAGACAAATGAAGAAAACGACAGATTCGTCTGTACTATCAAGTCTGTTCCAGTCCGTCGCATAGAAAAAAAAAATCGCATGTAACCGTTACGTACATCAACTTATTTTACTTGTTGCGCAATTTCCATAATTGCGTTTTAAAAATGTGATTAATAAGATATTTTTATTAATTCTTTTATTTAATTCTCTTTTTTCTCAAATTTTTACAGAAATACATATTAAGCCTTATTGTAAACTTTAGGAGAATAAAGCATTCCCATGAATTTTTATTTCCACACGAAAGAAAATTTCTTATCACGAATTTCGTGTGAATGAAAACGTATATTCGATATTCTGTCACAAATATTTTTGTTTTGGTTTTTTTGATGATTCGTATTGTGGCTAATTATGAAGATTACGTTTATAAAGCCAAATTCGCGACTGTTGTAAGCATAAATTATCATTCCATATCGAAGTGTTCTTATGTTTCCACCAACAACTTTTGCAGCTAGCACACGGTTCCAATTTTTAAAGGGACAATAACAGCTTCAACTAAGAAAAAATAAAATATTACTGAGGACAAAGAGCTCCCAAAATGTTGAGAACTCGTAAAATGTCGAGATTTTCCTTGGGTCACAACCTGAAGCCCAACTGTCCAGTAGAAAATCACAATAGGATAGGTAGTGCTCCCACTTGTTTCCATTCTCCTGTCGATAAGACTGACATGTATAGTTCTACAATTTGCTGAATTGTCATTAATCTGTAGGACGCTACACTTCGAAGCAATAGATCCGCTGCTGCCTTTAACGCGGCCCTTACACTTTAAAAACGCTAAAACAGTCTTGAAGACTATTGAAACGCCCTCACATAATAATAATTTCACTATGGTTTCATATAGCCAAAGAACTAGCTTACCATAATTCATATTCAGCCTTATGGTAAACTTCATATAAACGACATTTCCAATGAAAAAGCTAACACATTTGTGTTTTTCGTATTATGTATTTCACATGTGGAAAATCTCACATCTTCGAAAATTTTCCCTTGTAAATGTAATTTTGTTCATGTGAAACAGCAAAATTTGTTCACAAAATAAATTGTTGAGAACAAGTATTAATATTAATGATTAATTTAAAAACTATTTGAAAACTATAAAGGAGCTGCCTTTATGCTGCGATATCTGAATTTGGTATCCCCGCAAAACTAATACGGCTGTGTAAGCTGACGTTGAGCAACACCAAAAGCTCCGTCAGGATCGGGAAGGACCTCTCCGAGCCGTTCGATACCAGACGAGGTTTCAGACAAGGTGACTCACTCTCGTGTGATTTCTTTAACCTGATGCGTTAGTTCTGCTTTTTCCAGACTGGATAAGGAAGCGAAGCGTATGGGTCTGGTGGTGAACGAGGACAAGACGAAATATCTCCTGTCGTCAAACAAACAGTCAGCGCATTCGCGTCTTGGCTCCCACGTTACTGTTGACAGTCATAACTTTGAAGTTGTAGATAATTTCGTCTACCTGGGAACCAGCATTAACACCAATAACAATGTCAGCCTGGAAATCCAACGCAGAATCACTCTTGCCAACAGGTGCTACTATGGACTAAGTAGGCAATTGAAAAGTAAATTCCTCTCTCGACGAACAAAAACCAAACTCTACAATCTCTCATCATTCCCGTCCTACTTTACGGTGCAGAAGCGTGGACGATGTCAACATCCGATGAGACGGCACTAGCAGTTTTCGAGAGAAAGGTTTTGCGGAAGATTTATGGTCCCTTAAGAATTGGCAACGGGAATACCGCAGACGATGGAACGATGAGCTGTATGTGTTATTCGACGACATAGACATAGTCCAGCGAATAAAAAAACCGCGGCTACGCTGGCTAGGTCATGTTGTCCGAATGGATGAAAGTGCTCCAGCTCTGAAAGTATTCGATGCAGTACCCGCTGGTGGAAGCAGAGGAAGAGGGAGACCTCCACTCCGATGGAAGGACCAGGTGGAGAGCGACCTGGCTTCGCTTGGAATAACCAATTGGCGCCTAACTGCCAGAAGGAGGGATACGTGGCGCGCTGTTTTGGACTCGGCTATAACCGCGTAAGCGGTGTCTACGCCAGTCAAGAAGAAGAAGAAAGTGCAAGTGGCTGCTAAAAAATAGCACTGGATCTATTACTTCGAAGCGTAGCATCCTTCGGTGAAGTGACGATTCACTCTGGTAATAAGTGCCCGCTGACTGCGCGCCCGATACTGGTAAAAAATTTCTATCCTTACTTTCAGTCGATAGCAGTTATTAGGTGCCTGGTCACGGAGGAATCCTAGGTAATAACGTAAGGCTAATGACCTCTCAAGGCTAGGCACGTCAGTCTTAACTACAGTAGAAAACAAATAAGTACGAGCACCACCTACGCTTTGTGATCTACTGGACAGTTGGGCTTCAGCTGAGCTGAATAGAAGCAGGTCAGTCACAAAATCCCTCTGAACCAAGGAAAATAGATGTCTAGGGCGCTCTTCGCCCTCAGTAATACTTCTTTAGTTATAGGGGTCATTGACCCATTACAAATTTTATCCTTGCGATTTAGTGAATTTAGAAGCCAAAAACATATGCAGATTTGTAGTAGGTTAACTGCGCTTTTTCGAGCCTTAATATATATTAGGGGTTTTTCTGACATCCTAAAGGACTATCCTTATAGTCTAAGTGTATTCATCCTCTTGTGGGAAACAGACATTAACCCTAACCTAAGGGATACTAACAAAACACAGTTGAAGTTTTTGGTAGTAAACAGCTTTTACATAGAATAGATAAGGAGAAAGTGCAAGCATTTTGGAATAGTAATATGATTCCCTGGATGCATGGGGCCACCATCGAAATCGACTGCAGAATAGAACGAGATTGTTAAGCTATGCAATGTGCATCCGTTCAAGTTATTTTATTAAATTATACCTTCAAATATACTATTATATCCTTTTCCGTGATGGAGAATGCAAGGCGGGCCAGCTGTGAAAATTTTTATGTGGATAATCTATGCTTTTATGTAAAAACAGTCGCGTAATTGGCTTTATAAACGGAATATTCATTTATAGAATAATCAAAAAAAGAAAACAAAAACATGTGTGACACAATGCCGAAATTCGAATATACAGAGGTAGTCAAAATTATTTACACATCGGACGTTTTTTTACAAGTTTTAAACAAAATGCATTCGCTTGTTGTTGTCGCAGGGTAACAAAATGCTATGTTGTTGTAAACCTTGATCTATTCCCGAGCGAATGAAGTCGGTTTGACAAGAATAGCGGAGAAATACGCAAATGAACTGAAGACTCGCAGTAGTCAAAAGTATTTACACACATTTTTTTGCGTCAAAAGTATTTACACACAACTTGAACTCTATTATCCTGTTGTTATTTAATGATATTTTTTTTTTTTAATTTTAATGTTTAGTCTAAGTTACTATTCTAAGGCGATAAATTCATAATTGGTTACACCGCCTTTGGCATCAATAACAGCCTGCTTTATGGTCCGAATTGATTCAACCCAATTGTGCGCTAAGTTAACTGTTAATTTTGATCAAATGTCGGTAATTTCGGCGTTTTCGGTTATTATATCAATTGTCCTCTGATATTTAATGAAAGACCAAACGTTTTGACTAAAGTTTTGATCAGGGCTGTGGGGAGGTCAACTTGATTTGCTTCATTTAAAACTTTTGTATGTAAATATCCTTCATGAAATGGAGCATTGTCCTGTTGTAATATATGGTCAATAGTTGGAAAAGGCCGACTAACCACGACAATGGCATGATCATGTGAATTCTGATATATCCGGGTCCCTAGGGTCCCTAAATTAGTACCAAATCTCTAAAACAGAAGTAAGAATAATTTCCCCAAAAAATCATAATGTCACTCCCGACTCTATTTTGCGTCTAAACTGCATTATTCTTCTTCTCACGTGGTAAATGGATAAAGGGTTTACTAATGAAGTCCTGGAACTAATAATTAATAATTACTAATAATAATTAATAATTTATTTGCCCACTACAGGCTTTAGGATGCAATTTAAGGCAAATGAGAGGAATATCGGTTTTTTGATTTCGGAAATATTGACCACTTTATGCACAACGTAGTCATTTATGTTAACTTTTTTTAAGGTCCTGAGCAGTGCAGCATCATTGACTGTTCACAATATGCTGATTCGATGGTGCTGCAATATTAAGAGGACTAATTGTGAGATTTTGTATGACAGTTCCTACTAATCTTCAACATTATCTTGGAGTTATCACAGGTTTCTGCCCAGTTATCTTTAAAATATCCTTGCAATTGTCGGTCTCCTTCTTTTTAATAACATCATTAACAGTATTCCATCAAATTCTATAAATTATAACTAACTCCGAAGCCGAAACCCCAGTCTTAAACTTAGTAACTGTCTCCGATCTAGTTATAATCCTTAATTCCTTTGGTTTCTGCATTTTATTTACCAATTTTTATATTTTATTATATTTATTATTATTTATTATATTATGCTGCAATATTAAGAGGACTAATTGTGAGATTTTGTATCACAGTTCCTACTAATCTTCAACATTATCTTGGAGTTATCACAGGTTTCTGCCCAGTTATCTTTAAAATATCCTTGCAATTGTCGGTCTCCTTCTTTTTAATAACATCATTAACAGTATTCCATCAAATTCTATAAATTATAACTAACTCCGAAGCCGAAACCCCAGTCTTAAACTTAGTAACTGTCTCCGATCTAGTTATAATCCTTAATTCCTTTGGTTTCTGCATTTTATTTACCAATTTTTATATTTTAAGGCTGAGTTAGGTTGTTATGAATGCAATAGAATCCAATTACTACTCTTGTTTCTTGTTTCAAATCCAGGGATAAAGGCTAAATCGCCGTGTGAAGATACTTTTGACGCAAAAAAAATGTGGTAAATACTTTTGACTACTGCGAGTCTTAAGTTCATTTGCTTATTTCTCAGCCATATTTCCAGCTATTCTTGCCAAACCGACTGCATTCGCAAGCGAAAGCTTTTTGTGTGAAACTTGTAAAATAACGTCCGATGTGTAAATAATTTTGACTACCTCTGTAAGTTTTCATTAACACGAAAATCATGATACGAAATTTTCTTTCGTGTAGAAATAAAATTTCATAGTAAAAAAAAAAACGAAATGTGTTTTTTCATTCGGAATATTGTTTCACATTATGTTTACAATAAGGCTGATTAAGAAAAATTATAAGATTTTCGTATAAATAATTTATTTGAACCTAAATCTTATTGAAATAAGAAGAAATAATTATGAATTGTTTAAAAAGAATTTCTGAGGGAAACTAAAGGGAATTCTTTTTATTTATTTTTTTTTTTTCATTTCGTACGTCCGGTCCACTTCTGAGCCCAAAACCTGAAGTAAGATTGTCTTATTTTTATGTGGTATTTTTTGCTTTGTGTATAATTGAAATCGGATTATTCAATGTACATGTTTTTAACTGAGGGGGCAATAATTAACTATATTAAGAATATTTGACTTACAAAGATTAATACCCCTGTCTGTTTTATTCGTATTTCAGAATTAATAGAAGTCTTGTTCACACTTGTTCACGATTATGCAGGTTAGTATTTAACAGAAAATATTCATGTAGTTAATGTTTATGTATGAAAATATGACCCTCCAAGAAAAAATATATATTATATCCATTTATTTAATAAGTATTCTACAGGGGCTGAAAGGTATCTGGCGAACATTTAGTTTGTTATGGTTTTATTGTGTACGAAAACAATTCCGTGAGAGTGCAAATCAATACTGCCTGAAACCTTACAGGACGACTGTTGTGTTTGTCAGATTGTGCCTTATCAAGGCGGGAAAAAGGAGAACTAACAACATAAAATCGACGAAAAGGGGGTTTATACCAATCCTCTCCTAGCTTTGACGCATGGTGAATATCTGGTTAGTTGTTAATTTTCCTGGTCTAAAGGCTGATAAGGTCCAATCAGTTTTTTGACGTTGGGCTTTAGTCTTTCACACAGTACACTCGATAGAACCTTTCTTTCACACAGTACTCTCGATAGAACCTTATACGCGATATTTAGGAGAGGTGTCCGCTCCATAATCCCAGTATGCCCTGGACATATGAGACCTTGAAACCTTCTGTTAAGCATCTAATCTTTTTATAAAATTTTACAGCATTACCCATGTCGGCCAGCTTAATAAGGTTTTCATACTCTCGCATTTCGGTCTCTTTCTTTTTATATCTGCAAATGCGTCTCGCTTCCCTCTGGAGCTCTCGTTATCTATCCCATCCCGCAGGGGTTGTGGTCGTTCGCAACGTTGCGCGGTAGGCAGTCTGTTTTTTCTTCGCTGCGAAACGGCAGTCCGAGTACCGTTCCGCACTTCTCTTATATCGAGATGCTGATGAGTGCTCTCAGAGAGCAGGAGTGCAAGTTGAGTATAAAATTTCTTGACTGTCTGTTGCGATTTCATCTTTTCGACATCGAATCTTCCTTTTGTTTCTTGACGGGCGTTTTTTGCTGCAGGCGGGAGCGTATCTTTACTGCTATCAGATAGTGGTCCGAGTATATAAATTATTCAAAGGCGTTTGTAAGTTGTTTTTGTATTTTTAATTTATTATTTGGTGAGCTAGTGCTTCACCTTATGAGCCACAATTTATAACTAAAACTTAAATCTATAGAATATAACTAGAGCCGATTTTCACTACTTGCTACGTGACTTTGCACCAATTCTCTTATCCTCTCGATATCTTCGGTTGCACTTTTAATAGCATCAAGCGACGAATACAGTGGCTGACGTGACATAACGAATTTTCTTATCTATCCTCTCAATGTCTTCTTTGCACTAATAATAACATCAAGCGACCTCCCCTTCTAAATGTAGGCCGTCCTCGGGCTTCCTCAGGCTGTCAATAACAATCTTTAGGGAAGATGTGCGTCTCTTTTCTTTTAATTTTTGGAGCACCTTCTCAATAGAAAATACAATAGCTATGCTGAAGACGTTGAACGTTGCAGGCCTTATTGCCAGCTTTTTATGTGTCTCCAATGTATACTTTATGTTAAGCCTTTGTAGGTATGATAGACTCAGAATTTCTTGATGACCAGTGATATTCAAGGGCGCCGATGTCGCTGAGCCGGGGTGCCGTCCAACAATATTCTTTATATTTCGACTTCTTCATCGAACGGTTTTTCCGGAACTCTTGTCCATTTTTATAGTAACACTTACATCATTTAAAATGATAATACCGCAGTCTATCACTTCAAACGGTTTTAGGTGACTGTAAGTATTGTAATGTGCCGTGTTCTTATAGAAAGTCTTCGTGTGTGTGGTGGTGTAGTTTCAAATTAGCAGGATCTTATAGCCGCAATCTGCGACGTTGTAGCATTTAGCAAAATGTATTATTGTGCCGTTGTGTTCGACAGGAAACTTAGTTATATGTTCACAAACTAAGCTAGGTCCAATACATAAAATAGACGGAATAATGAGAAAGGAAATTAATTTTAATGTTTTGCAAACATATTTGCCTTATTTTATTGACACGTGTGCATGCCCAATTGAGAAAAACGTATTTCAACATGATGGAGATCCGAAACAGAGTAGGGATGGCCATTAAAATAAACATCACTGTTTTATTCGATATGATGCATCGAGACTTGACATCGATTTTGTGCGACGCATCGAAAGTATCAAAAAATTTATTTAAAAACTTTAAAACTACAAATTAATTTAAATTTTTTGTTTGCATATGTTTACGAAATATCACTTATGCTAGTAATGAAAAAATTCTATTAAAAACTAAACTGCTAAATAAATTTGAAGTGTAACAGTTTTTATTAAAGGATTTAAAAATAATGTTATTCAAAGGTTTCAGTTTATAAAAATAATACAAAATGATGTAGCAACAATTGTTAAGTATTTGAAGGGTAATTTATATAATTTTGGAAATTGTGTTTGTAAATCGTTCCAAATTTCCAGCATCTTTTTGCACTAGTCTTTCAATTGGAGTGTGCAAATTTATAAGGATAGCTCGCCTAACATATCTTTTTTTTATTACAATTGTACTTAGTATACAATGATTAAATACTAACAACAATTCAATTCTAATAACTTAAAAATAATAATTAAAAGCTAAATGTTATTCAAAAATTCATTTGCTGCTACAGTTGCCTTGCTAAGTCTGAAGGCCTCTTACGTTTCAGTCGGTTTTCTCGTTCAGCAATATCGATGAGTCTGGATGCCTCTGCATTTACATGCTGTACAAGCCTCATTTCGTGAGTCTTTGCAAGTTTGGTTATTTCATTTACTACTGAATTCACACCAAGATCACGGTGAAGGTCAGCAGATCTAACGTACCAAGGAGCATTAACTATACTTCTTAGTACCTTATTTTGGAAGCGCTGAATGCAGGCAATACAGTTTTGAGTTGAGCGATCCCATAGTTTATATATAAACAGCTTGTTTGCGATTGAAAGCGTGGATCTCCTACCGACCAGATGGTAAAACTTAGCAAATTTTAAATCAATCTCGCACCTTTTTTCTTGTCATGCTCTTTCCAGCGAAGCTTAGCATCTAGGGTGATTCCTAGGTACTTAGCATTATTGTGATGTGGTATAAGAGTACCATTTATATAAATGGGATGGTATGGTGATTTTTTTAAAGTAAAGTCTACGTGCATTGATTTGGAATCGTTAATTTAATGCGCCACTTGGAAGCCCATTTAGAAATTGCATTGTCTGTTGTTTGCACTCGAAGGGTAGATACTGAGGTTGACTCTCCTGCTGCTAACAGAGCTGTGTCATCAAATGCTGTTGTCACATAACTTGAGTCAGTGGGGATATCACTTGTAAAAAGCAAGTAAAGCATTGGCCCCAACACGCTTCCCTGGGCAACACCAGCTTCTATCAGTTGCAAGTTTGAATATGCATCCTCTTGTGTTATGCGAAAGTATCTGTCTTTCAATTATTTCGCAATATTGTTTGGGTAACATGCATTTCAATTTCGGCAGTAGATCCGAATGTCGAAATGTCAAAAGCCTGAAACACTAAGTCTAAGTCTAAGGAGGCCGCCGCACAAACGTTCTTTTAATCCATAGCATTTTCAACGAAATTACCGATTCGGTGCACCTGGTCAATTGTTGAATGAAACGAAAGCCGAACTGATGTATTAGTATAAGGTGTATCTTTCTTCGATCTATTATTAATTTGAGCCTCTTTATGAGAACATTCTCGAAGACTTTCGATAGAGCTGGCAGAAGCAATATTGGCCTATAAGATGTGACATCGTGTAGTGGTTTACCCGGCTTAGGTATCATAATAACTTCAGATACTTTCCAAAGCGATGGAACGTATCTCAAGTATAATGCACTGTTTACAATGTTTACAATTCATTGGGAGATTGCGTAATATTTCTCCGGTTATTAAATCAAAAATGCTCCTGGGTCGATTTTTAGCCTTGCGTTCCTGATAAGACTTAATTTCTTTACTAGTAACTGGAGAAATGCTGACGAATGGATCCAACCAACTATTTTCAAAGTTTAGCTCATGTCCATCGTTAGGTGTAAATGTGTTTCTTAAATGATTTGTAACTACTGCAGCTTTTTGTACATTAGTTTTGGCCCATTCAGTTTCGTTTAACTTTATTGGTGCGACATGTTTTATTTGTTTATTAATATTCCTTGCAGTTTTCCAGACCGAATAATCGGTAGCTTTATCAACAGTGAGTTTGGACAAATACGTTTTGAAGGAATAGTTTTTAAATTGTCTAATTTTTGTTCTTAGTGCCGTTGTACATCTACTAAGCTCAGTTTTGAGAGCAGCCGATCTAAGTCAACATGTGTCTGCTTCAGCTTAAAATCGACTTTATTCATTATAGTGCTATCTTCAATATATAAATTGATTTTCGATACTTAAGTATAATGACTGAAATTTCTGTAGCTTGAATTTCTTCAGTCTTAATCTGGACTTCTTCGAAATGTTTAATAATACTTTTGATTAAAACTGCGCTTCCTCTTCGTGCTGAGTTTGCCGGGTGCGGAGTGTGGTATAAGTCATAATTTTTGAATTTTAAAATGGTTCGTAAAATGTGTTTCGGACAACAAACATACATCAATATTTCTGTCGTTTAGAATAACTTCCAATTTATTATTACCTTTGGAAAGGCCAGTGGCGTTCCATAGCATTATTTTCAAAGAGTTACTGTTCATCAATAAATTTTATATGGTATTCAATATATGGTATGGCGCTGATAATTTTTCTTGTTCGTTTAGTTTATCCAGAATTTGCAATAAAGCTGAAACTACATAGCTCGCGTATGCGAATGCGAAAGCGTGAAAGTGCTCTTGACTGCGTATATTTCGAGCAGCTCCATAAAAGCGCTTTTGAATGCGTCCACAAGGTGATACACAGACTCAATTTTTATTTGCGAGTTTGAAAACGAACTAAATAACATGGACAAGGATTTTCAATTTTTAGTGATTTTTATTAGCAGTGTTCATAGAATACCTTGAATTAAGCAACGGAAGGAAAATTTAAACTGCCTGCCTTGTATATTAAAACTTTATCACACCTTATCTTTAAAAATAACTTTAATAATAACCAAAGTGTATTCAACAAAGTGAACCAGGTATATGACATTTCATTTTTTTACCCGAATTCGACATGTTTGTTGCCATTGATTTAACCCATACATTTATTCAAAAGTTCAAGTTTTGAAATTCAAAAGTAAACAAATTTCAAACCAAAAAAAAATATTTTTTAAATGAATAAAAGAAAATGCCGAATACTTTCTGCTTAGGCAAGACAACTCATGGAAGCAATTTACTAAGGTTTTGTGCTCCAACTGACAAATTGCAAACAATTTTATCAATATATATTATATTGTTAAAGTTAAAAAAGACGGGTTAATGTAAACAAATACATGAATTGTTTACTATTTTATTGTCAAAAGCGGGTATGTCAAATACTTAGTTCACTTTGTTGAATACACTTTGATAATAACTAATTAATAAATATTATATTTTACAAAATACTTATATTGTATCGAAGAAAACGAGCTTAAACAATTAAAACATACAAGATTGTAAGTAACATAATGTTGGTTGCTATTCTTAAGAATGTGAAGGTTGCTGTGTTAGCGCATGAAAGTTGAAAATTTTCAACTTCTGTGCGTCTTCGAATCCGAGTTCGAAATTCGGAGCGTTGGTTGCGAAAACATGCGAAAGCTATGTAGCTCATCTCATAAGAACATGTGTATTCAACTCAACTGTCAAACGTTCGCATTCGCATTCGTGAGCTATGTAGTAGCTGCTTAACGGACTACTTTTTAGAACTATGTTTGTCTGACCTTGCTTAGCCATTTGCGCAAATGTAAGTTTAGAAGTTGATGGGAGGGGGTTTACTTCATTCCTTCCTTTGTCCGCAACTGGGTTTCTTGCCTGTATTATCATTCTTTTTCCAGATTTCACACATCTCGATGGCTTATCGCAGAAGATTTTGTATGTCCAAAAGCTTGACAGTTTTTGCACTGAGGAATTAATTTAGAGGCTTTGATAGGCTCAACCTTGATAACGGTATTAAGAATGCTTTTCATCTGATAAACTTTCTTAATGTGCTCGGTATCATCTGATACTACTAAACACATATCTAGCGGTTCTTTAGTCTTTATTGGCCTGTTGTGTTTGCTCTCGTAGCTAAACCAAGGTATATTTTCGTTTGACGAGAATTGTGTTGTTGTTCGATAGTCAGTAGCATCAAGTGCTGAACACAAAGACGACGACACGACACGACGTAGCGACGGCTAATCACAAATGTCGCTTTGAAGCCAGCGTCCATGTGATTACATTTTAAAGACGGCAGCGACATATCAAAAAGCAATTTCATTGTTGCCGTACTAACATCTATCACTTCAATAAAATTTACATATTTAGTTTAAAGTGAAATTATTTACGTAAAAAATGTAAAAATGGTCGATTTATTTGTTTTAAATAATCGATTGTTATTATAAATGATGTATTAAAGCTATTTTACGTTTCTGCTGGCAAAATAACATCATACTTGTGAGAACTTTGAATAATTTTACATTTCACATGTTAGTGGCAGCTCTACAGCGGCCATTGTCGTCGGCAAAATTAGAAACATTACTAATTTGGCGACAGCGAAGACTTCAACCCTTTTGTGGTGAAGTCGTGCTGTTGCCAAAAAATCTGTGCCCATAAGAACGCGTGTATTTTAATATTTGACAGATGTCGCTCGTCGCTTGTCGTCTTCTATGTGTTCAGCACATCAAATGTATTTAGTTTGTAGGCACCGTTATAGTCGAGACACACATGTAGTAACACTATAGTTCGTACGAATACCAGATGTGTGTCACCAAATACCAGCACTTTACCATGTGAGCAATGTAGTATTTTGGTAACAATATCAGCATTTTTTTTGTGGTATTTCACTGCTGAAAATAGTTTTGAAACCTAGGAGAGAGCTCATATACAAAAGCTTTTCAAAATATTTTGCCAAAATGATTTTTCAAAAATAAATAAAAATTAAGGAAAATAAGAAATTTTTCAGATTTTTTTCTCAAATATCATCATATCAATATAATTTATCGACTTGTGTGTTTTGTGGAGAAAATACGTGTTTTTGTAGTATTTTGCAATAATAAATCTTAATTTCTCCATTTCAGAAATTTGATTTTTTATTGTTTACAATTTTTGAAATATCGAATGTCTATGAAACAAATACTAGTATTTGGGTTTACTACAAATCGATGTGTGTCAATGTACGTAGTAAACACAATACCATAATACTTTTACTACATGTGTGTCTCGGGTATTACTCAAAAGCTTTATTCAAAATTTGTTTTTTTAGAGCGGTATTATTCGAATGTAATTTATTAAAATCTTTAACATCGTTTATTATAATTGGTGGTGGTCGATGTGTTTTGGTATCATTAACGGCCGCATTTTCATTATTTTTATTTTCCAAAGGGCTATTAATTTTTGGGGAACTATCAGCTTTACGTTTTTTTGAAGAGCGCTTCTTTTTGAGTATCCACTCAGTTTCTTTAGCTAGTTCATCTTCATCCGTATTGTATACTTCATCAACACTTACATTTGCTGGTTTTGGTGCTGTACTAGCAGGCTTGCTTATACTGGCTTTAGTTCTTCGTTTTCTTTTTTAGTGCTATATTATCTTTGTGTAATTGATTACACATTGCTTCTAATGTTTTAAGCCTTTCATTTACAAGAGAAAGCCTTTGTAACTCTTTTTTTTTTTTTTTTCAATATTTCCTTATTTATTGAATCTGCTTGTTTTTAAGCGTAACAACAAGTTATAAAATCTTAAATCTATTTAAAAGCTAGACAAGCTCAACCAAGTGATTGAGCTGTATTGGTGAAACGTTGCTCTTTAGTACGCAGGCATATCCCTTCTTTTTAGGCGTGTTTGATCGCAGGAATGTACTAAAGCATTAGCCAATGGGTTTGGGTGATCTCGGAGTTTAGATATATATTTCAATCTGCTGTCCTCTACTTCTTTCTTTACCATAGGGATACCAAGATCTTTATGGATATTTTCATTGCGCATGTACCATGGTGAGCACGTGATTGATCTAAGCATTTTCGATTGGAACCTTTGTATTATATCAATATTAGTTGCACAGGTCGTACCCCACAGTTGAATGCCATACATCCAAATCGGCTTTATAACCGCATTGTATAAAAGCACTTTGTTGTCTAAGCTAAGTTTAGAGTTTTTATTTAAAAGCCAATTTAAATTTGCAGCTCTTATCTTCATGCACGTTATTTTACTAGATATATGTTTTCTCCACGTAAGCCTTCTATCTAGGTGAATACCAAGATAGGTAACTTCATTCGCTTGAGGCACTAGAATATTGTTAATTTTTACTGCCGGGCACATTTTTGGTCTTAGGGAAATTGTAACATGCTTCGCTAATATCCTTGATGCTATAACGGGGCATTTGTTACGACTCACTAAAGCTGCGTCATCCGCAAAAGTTGATGTCAGAACATTATTAGCAGTTGGAAGATCAGCTGTATATATGATGTATAGAGTTGGGCCTAAAACACTGCCCTGTGGTACTCCAGCCCTTATTGAACGTTCATTAGATATAAAATCACCTACTTTTACAGCAAATTTTCTATTTTTTAAATAGGACTCCAAGGTTTTATGCAATTGGAAAGGTAAAATTTTTTTAATCTTATACAAAAGTCCTTCATGCCACACTTTATCAAACGCCTGAGCCACATCTAGAAATATAGCAGAACAGTACTCTCTATGTTCGAATGCCTTCCTAATTTCGTTAGTTATTCTATTTACTTGCTCTACAGTGCCATGTTGTGCACGAAAACCGAATTGGTGCGTTGGTATTACCCTATTTTCATGAAGGAAAGGAGACATCTTTGATAGTAACACTTTTTCAAATATTTTAGAAAGACAGGGTAGAAGACTGATTGGTCTGTATGAAGACGGCTGTGTCAGGTCTTTTCCCGGTTTATCTATCATGATTATCTGCGACTTTTTCCATGAAATAGGATAGTATCCGAAACTAAAAATTGCATTAAAGAGCAAGGAGAGCACTGTTGAAGCATATTTGGTAACTCAATTAGCATTTTTGGAGTAATATTATCGTGGCCTGACGATTTTTTTGGATTAAGCTCTTTTATGATACTAACAATTTCAGTAGTTGAAGTCTTAATAGACCCAAGTGATTCGTTTGTGGTATTGTGGATGATTGGCAACTTAAAATTGTTCTTTGGGCAATTTGATTGAAATACCTTTTCTAGGTGATTTGCAAAACAATTTGCCTTATCTTCGTCACTTCGTGCCCAATTACCATTTGACTGTCTTATAGGCATGTTGGAATCTACCGGTGGCTTAAAAGACTTTTGGGCTTTCCAAAGAGAGTTTTGCTTGGTAGAATTTGGACACAGTTTCTTTATATAATTTTCAGTGCTGTATTCTTCCTCGCGTTTAAGCGCTTTTTTTAACTTACGTACAGCAGATTTCAGTTGAAGCTGAGTAGAAGGAGAGCGATGTATCTGCCATTCGCGTCTAGCTCGCCTTTTTTCGTTCACAAGCTTTTCTATTTCATTATTAGTCATGTTTCTAAAAACCTTAATTTTTCTTTTTGGTGTTGCCAAGACAGCTGCATTAGTTACTACATCATTAAATTCTTCTATACTGTTATCAATATCTCTTCCTCTATTTATTTTTAAATCTATGTTAATGTGGCTACTGATATATTTTCTATATTTCAACCAGTTTGTTTTATGAGTTGTTAGAGAAACTTTCGGCTCAACTATCATGGGCTGTTCGCATAACTTTATTAGTACAGGAGAATGATCAGAAGATAAGTCAGTACATGTATCTACTGTTATTAGCGATCTATCTATGTTTTTGACTACAGCAAAATCTATTAAGTCTGGTATTTTGTTTCTATCACTGGGCCAGTATGTCGGCTTACCAGGAGATATTATGTCAAGGTTATTGTGCTTATTTATAATAGTGTAGTACAGCTGCCGTCCTTTCGGATTAATAAGACGTGAGCCCCAGTACATGTGTTTTGCATTGTAATCTCCACCTGCTAGAAATCTTGGACCTAGCGTTCCAAAAAAGTCTTTAAATTCGCAATCTGTAATTTTAAAGCGAGGTGGACAATATATAGCAGTTAGATTAAGGTCAGCACCCCGATTTTTCAAAGATATTGTTGTAGCTTGTAACTGGGCTGTAGCATGCGGTTCTAAAGCGTGGTGGCTTAACCGATTTCTAACCAATACTGCTGTTCCACCGTGCGCCTTTCCATCTGGATGATTTGTAGCATGAAGTATATATCCCGGTATAAAGAAATTGTTCTTATTTGTTAAATGAGTTTCTGATAGCAGCATAACATCTATGCTTTTTTCAGTCAGAAATTGTATTATCTCCAGTTTGTGTTGGTTTATACCATTGGCATTCCATAAACAAATATTTAGTATACTCATTTTTTAGATAATAAGGTCTGTAGCATTTGATTTTGTGATTTGATTAAATCTTGGATCATGTTTTGCATGCTAGACATAAATTGTGTTATACATTGAGTAAGGTTTAGGATCATATTTTCAATACCTCCATTAGGTGGATTTTGGGGTTGTTGCATTTGCACAACGCTGCCTTTTAGCACATTTGCATAGCTTCCTTGGATAAGACTATTCTTAGAATTACCAGGTTTCGAACTCTGGTCTGTAACTACTATATTTTCGTTACGAGGGATATTCATCATTTGGTTACGACGAGCTTGAATTCCCAGCGATAATTTTGATTTTAAGTCTTTATATACAGGGCAGCCTCTGTAGTTAGCAGTGTGATTTCCTCCACAATTACTGCATTTTTTATTTGTATCCTCTTTTTTAAGAGTACATTTTGATGTTGGGTTTAAATCACCACATACCACACAAACACTGTGTAGAGTGCAATAAGACTTGGTATGCCCATACTCTTGGCAGTTGGTGCATTGTACCGGACCATTTCTTTTATGAGGTTCTTCTACGGTAATTCTACGATGTAACAAATATTTTAAGTTGTATATTGGATGGGTTTCATTCCTTTTAATTGGGTTAGAGTTTGGCAGCAATTCGACTTTAAACATTGGTTGTGGTACCTTATTTCTATTGAAGATATTTACTACATTTTTAATTTCAAAGCCGCATTCTTCAAGGGCTTCTTTGACATCATTAGACCCTACCGAAGACTCTATGCCTTTTACAACAACAACTAGGCCTTTCGAGCTCTTCAGTTGATAAGAATAATAGTTTTTATTGTTATTTGACAAAAATTTCACTATACCCATAAAACTTTTCTCAGTGTAGGACTGTATTTTAGTTTCATCTATATTGCCTTTTTTCAAAGGCACTATATGAACATTGTTAGTATCTACAATTTCACTTAGTTTCGCAACAAGTACATTAGAGCTACGCTCTCGCAAATATATTGGCGGCGGCTTGGCATTCACGACTGTGGTGGTACCCTTCGCATCGTCGTTCGATACATTGCTTAGTATGGCAAATCTGTTGCCATTTAAAGTTCCTGGCTTATTTGTATCAAGCGTGGCTGGTTGGAATTTTTTGGAATTGACCGCTGACTTTAAAGGACTTGATTTCCTTTATATGTTGACGTAGCAGTCAATGCCATTCTGCAAAGATTGTACTTTTCCTTTTGGCACATGCTCACCTTGCATTGTATTTTCCTTTGGTGACCGCTCGTTTGCTGATACCTCATTGCTTGATGTTGCTGCTGATTTGTTGTTGCGTACTTGCTGTTTTTTTCTGCTTCTGCTGATCCCTTCGGTTACTCATCTTTCTCACAGTTGGATTGTTTATTTGTGAGACCAGATTTTGCAGGCTTAACAAAACTGAAGTTGGCGTTCAGAGAATGCCTACGACCTTGTTGTTGAGGCTGCGCAGCGCTCATGTTTGTTTTGCTCACTTTATTTAATAATTTGTTTAATGATTTTAAACTTGTTTGTTTTAGTTCGTTTTTTTATGTTCTGATTTTGATTTTTCGCAAGAGTTTTTAGTTGTCTTGCTTATTTAATTTTATTTGTTTTATATTAGATAAATCACATAGCGCATTAAAACACGTCCACAAACCTTTCAAAGCTTCACAAAAAAAAAAGAAAAAAAAGATTGAAATGGTGAGTATAAAATGCGGTTAATTGTAATTTTCTGTGCAAAGTGCGATAAATTCGGCTGCAATGGGTCGTGGTATAGAAATATGTTTAGAAGTGCGAAAACTAATAATAAATATATACTTAGAAAATAAATCTTTACGTGAAACGATACGGTAAAACGATTGGAAAATCCCATGCAAGTGTGCAAACTATAATATATTCGTTCGTTAACAATGCGAATTTGCATCCAAAGCAACGTTCGGGGCGACCAAAGATTTTAACGCTCCATAAAGTACGCAATATCGTTGCAGCCGTTAATCAAAATTTGGACACTTGGATTTTATTAGTGACAAAATGGATAGGCGCATGTATTTGAACATTTGAAAAAATAATTTACGTCCAAGTGTGTTTATATTGGAAGAGATTTTACAAATTGTTTAGTTATATTAAGCGAAATTTTGTAGCATTCTTTCATCAAAGCCTCTCTGGGGACGCCTTTGTTAGAAATTTTATGTTTCCGGACATTATTTTCCAATATTGACCATAAATTTCCGATGACATTTATATCTGGCTATTGTGCTCGTGGTTCCATCAGGTGCGTGCAATTGTATATTGCTCAAGTTGACCTTATGCACAGGTTCTCGGCACTATGCAACATATTATTATGAGTACGCAAATTTGTTCATTGTTGTTTCTACAAAAGCCAACTTTCCGGTACCAGCAGCTGACATGCAGGCCCAAACCACCTATGTTTCACCGTTGCTCTCAAGTTTTCTTTATTTAGCTCCGTATTTAGTTTTCGCCAAACATAGGTCATACCATCCGATCCGATAATTTTTTAAAATAAATTAAGAGCTTTTGTTAAAGTAGATTTTTTTTTGTCTTTTTAATGGTACTAGTCTTATTTTTGTATTCATTATAGTCGCTTAGTTATAATGTTTTAAAATCAGAAATATGCGCTGCATAAATAAGCTGTGAAATATGCGTTGCCATATATATAAGTACTTGTGTTTTATAAAAATTCTCAATAATGTATAATATATAAACTTTTTTGATATGAATTAAGCGCATTTTATGTTTTTTTGTGTTTACTTTTAATTTGTCTAAAAAAATATTTTTTGAAGCCATATTTACTACTAAATATACATATTTTGGAATATACAGTCAGCGTCATATTTCATCGTACGGTGCTCTAAATTGAAAATTTCCGTTTTTAATCCACTCAAATGAAAAAAGTTCTTCTATAAATAAAAGAAAGCTTGGAAATCAATATGCAAATTGATTGAATATATTTCAAAATAAAAATGATAAATTAAAAAAAGCTTAAACTGAACAAGTTTTTTGCGTCATATTTTATCGTACGTTACACATTTATGTAATCAATATCTTCACTATTTTGTTATACGCGATACATTTGTTTAGAAACTTAAAATATAGTAGTTTGTGGGTCTTTCATTCTATTTAAGCATCGAAGAGATGAGTGTAGCTGTAAAAGTAGTCGGTATTTTGTTCCACTCTTCTTTTAAGCCCTTTTTTGAAGTGACACATACGAAATTGTATGTTTTTAAAGATTATTTTTTATATAATCGCTTAAGTATTCAATGGGATTGAAGTCCGAGCCTTGTGGAAAGGTGTGAAGCTGTTTCGCGTATTATATAGCATCCATTCGCGAACCAAATATGCAGTATGCTTTGGATCGTTGTGTTTTTTTTTAAACATAAGCATCAGTTAAGCCCATTTTTTCAACTGACTGCTTTAAATTTTGCTTCAAAATTTCTAAACATTGTTCATTGTCAATTTTCTTCTACTAAAGATCAACTTTCCAACTCCAGAAACTGTCATACATCCCCTAACAATCAAGTTTCTTAAACCATTATTAAATATGCTTTCGTCAGTGAAAAGTACAGTCTGTCAAATGTCAATACCCTTCCTCAAGCGCTGATTTGCGAAAGTTATGCGTTTTTGACTTCGATTCAGATATAGGCGGTGTTCGTCTCGCTGTTGGTGAAGATAACCATTACGCCGTAATGTTTTCTGAATTGTATACTTGCTCAACCATATTTCTGAAGCTCTTTCCATTTCACTTCTTGTTTCTGAACAGCTCACACAAAATATTTTTCGTACCTTATCCCTAATTATGTCTATCATTAAGTGTTCGCGCGCCTCTCGATCCATTTTTTTATTCTCTAATATTATTTTTATAAACGAATCTAGTATGTGCTGTATTGTAAACTTATATTTAGAGGTAGTTTTATCAATTTCGCTCATTGATTTTGCTTCTTTTCGTTATTATATCATAATTTCTCTAAGATCTGAGGAAGTTTCATATTTTTTCTCTATTATTGTCAAAATAAGAAATAACCACTGGTCCACTTCACAGCACGTGATAAACTGATTCCACTTCTATGTTGAAGCTATTTTCTTTTAAAATGATAACAAGAAACTCTTAAAAGTAACTATAAACAATGCCGTACGATGAATTATGACGCAATGAACATTAAACCAATTTTTGAGTTTTTACATTTATTTTGCAAATAATTTTTGCAACTGGAATATGAAATATATTTTGTTTTTTATTTTGATCAGTTCATAGAAGAACTTTTTTCATTTAAATAGATTAAAAACGATTGATTTTAGAGTGCCGTACGATGAAATATGACGCTGACTGTATATGAAAAAACCACAAAATATATTAATTTTAAAACAGGTGTATTCACATACGATTCCTTTGCAACTTCATATTTTACTGAGGAGCGTTCTTCATCTCTTGATGTTTTATCAGAATCATTTACTGTTATGACGTTTTTTAGTTCTGTTAACGATTTAATTCAATTTTTTTAAGCTCCTGTGTCAATAAATCGTTTTATGGTTCTACCTGCTATCGTTCGCTCTACACCTGGTAACATAAAGCTATTTCTAAGAAAATGTATTTGATTATATTGATTAGTTTCAACTCTAATATCAATTACCTCTAATTCGGCTGTAGTTTGATATTCTAGTTCCTCTTGAGCAGATGTGCCTTTATTTTGTAAGATATGATTTATCCTTCTTCTATTTGATTTTTGTTCAGACTGTCTGAATCGGGATGAACCGTCAATGTCCATCGATTGAGGTGTAGCTTGTTTTGGGAATGGGTATCTATTTTGCGATTTTTGTCAGAGAATAAATGGATTTTTAGCCAATTAACGTTTTTATTGTTTTTGTTGTCGATATTCATTTCGATGAGCTCTTTCTTCTAAGCTTTTTGCAAAATTATTTGCGAATTGGAGACGTTCATGATTAGACTCAACTTCTTGAGCTAAGGCTAATTCTGATGACAGGTCATTTGGACGTGCCGAAAAAATAATGTCACTTAAGGGTTTTTTCATGCCTGTAATAAATATCCTCAGAGTTTCTGTTCTGTATTTCTCGTTAAGAGAGGGATATGGTACTACAGTCTCTAATCCAACATCAAATTTTAGCTCCGTGAGCACTGATGTGCTATAAAGCCTTAATATCATGCTATCTTGTTTCATCGTTGTGTTTAAACTATATGATGCTCTTAATGAAACTACTTATTTCTGTTATAATTTTTTGTAGACAGCCATTCATGGCTTATTCACTTATTTATTTGTAACTACGAAAAAAATCGATATAGTGCAGACCCATTTTCTGAGCATTTTCTCCAAATGACCAATGCTCCGTTATTGTAGCTGTAAGTCTTTACGTATACTTTCCTTGTGTCTATTTAATTTTTTTTTTTGCTGTTTTGCATTTGGTTACCGAATTCTATCTGTCATGATCTATTTGTTCAAACTGTATGAAGCTCTCTCTTATTAGTTCCTGACGGGAATTACTTCCTAACAAATCTGCTTTTTCGTTTTCGAAAATGTTCCTTTGACCGGGAACTCTAATTATGAACAGGAGAAGTGAGCTCAAAGCCTTCCTGCAGTTATTGAATACGCTCGACGGAAAAGATAGGAAGCCTGACATATATTTACGTTTTGTATCCTCCCATGGTTGTTCAATAGTGCACCACATTATATTCCCAGTACTTCCGGTTTGAAGATGGCGGCTGAGTTTGGTAGACGGATATAGAGAGAGATTAGAACAGTTAATGGTGTGGATTGATTGAACGCGGTGGTTAAAATATTTTAAATTTTCTCACAGATTGCTTGAAAATTGGTTACCTTTTATTTATTAGAGGGGAGCTAATGGTGATCCAGCAGTGATCCGACATGGAATTCTCTCCCGACACTCTCCAGTCATTGACGATCAGGCTATCTAGCTCTGTTAATAGCGTGAGGTCCAATATTATCATGGTTCGAAAAATTAAATCAATCTGCTCCATTCGTCGACAGGTACTAGACCAATAGTCACCAACTGTACATTCAACATATGTATCGTTGTTTCTTTGCATAACGACATAAATTCGATTACCTGAAGCAACCGTTCGGAAGTTATTGATCTTAGGTTTACCGGCAGTTTTTGGAAATCACATTTCCTTCATTAATGTATCGTAACCTTTTTTTGTTGCGGATTGAACAGGTGTACATATGTACATTTGAATTACTAAATTTAATTCTGTTAAATGCGTCATTGGCTTCAGATTTGGCGCTAACCTGCCTAATAAACACATAAACCATAGATGAATAAACATAATGTTAATGTTTTTTTGTCAGTTGCGCTTTGTTTTTGAATTTTTTATTAAAAGTACGTAAATTTGTATTTAAATATTTCGTTTTGCTATCAGTTTTGTTTTCATTTTTATGAAATTAACGCCTACACTGATGTTTTGAATAATAAATTTTTCTATTTGTATTTTTATTTCAATACCAGTTGAGTTTTTATATCACAGTTTATTCACATTCAGATCGCGGGAGTGGAATAAAAAGTATCCTTCTCCCGGCCCTAAGCTACCTTCAAACCAAATTTTAGCTAAATCGGTTCAGCTGTTCATGAGTTAAAAATGGTTTAACTAAGAAAACTTTCCTTTATATATAGGGTTGTCAGATTTCCTTATCGCATTGGAGAATTTTTCTACCAGGCATTGCGGATACCGATTTCGTTGTCAGCTTTCGATAGAGCCCCTATCTCATTCCCGCAAATGGCCACTAGTATTGGTATGCTGGCTTTATTAGGTTTATTCTCTTTTATCAAATAAAATACAAGGTTTTCGCTAAATCTGATTAAAACTATTAAATCTTATTTTTAATTACGTTAAGTATATTAATAATTGGTTAAATATAATTTCGATGTTTTTCTTTGCATTAGTGAAAAATATCTACTTATTTTTGCTCAAATTTGTATTTTTCCAACAATAACAAATAAATGTTTAGAGCTTTACAAATAAAAAAAAATATTTACATTAGTTTTTATAGTGATATATAAAGGAATATTACTGACATTTATTGTACATTAATTTAGATAGATCTTCTACATTTTCAGGTAGATTCTGAAATTATATTGCCGGCGAACTTAAATAATAAACAAATTTGTGACGAAATTATTCGAAAGTGTTCACCATCTCGTCGCCTGGAATCACGAGAACTAGCTAAAATACTTATTCACCCTCATATTAGGGTAAGTTTTAAAGGATACATACAATGAAAAAACGTTTACGTCCACGTTTTTTTTTTTTCGAGTCTCAAATGGAATTTCATCACCACGTCCCATTTCGACTTTACACTTTGACACAAAATTAAAATTCTCCTGCAACATCATTTAAGCATTTGAATAGTTTTATGCACAACTAATTTATTACCGTTAGATTTCTCCGAAAAATTCTAGGTAAAAAACCAAAAAAAGAATGAACGTAAATTTTTTTGGTGGGGTTTTCAGTTCTTATTTTGTTTTTTTGACAATATTAAATTCCTGGAAGAAATGATGGTCATTATTATGCCAAGTATTAATCTTAATAGTATTGTTGAATTTTTAAACCACGAATGTATAAAAAAGACGTGTACGTAAACTTTTTTTGCTTACTGTATGTATATTGTTATTCAATTCTTCACATGGTAAGTGATTTTTGTTGTCATTTGAATGGCTAATGCCAATAACAACAAAGCCCTTCTTCTAGTTAAAATTATACAAAGCTGATACTATACAAATACATTTCAATTAATGGCACAATATGTTAACTAAAAACCATACATCAGCAATTAAGGGCATAATCTCAAACAAGTTTGGCGTATTTTTACAAACACCCTTCTATAAAAGTTTAAAAATCAGACTACAATTATAACTACTAACTATAACACCGTATTAAATTCTATCAAATTCTTTCACTTAACAATATAGAAATTACGTCAATGTGCAAATAAAATTAAATGGACATATTTTCCTAATAATACTGTGGCTTGCTGCTAAAACATAACTTCACCATACCTCCCGTATATTTATTAATTATTTTCAACTTTCGGGTTAGCATTAAACCGTGGACGGTGTCTAATATCTTATTCTTCTGTGACGTTTTAGTGTTTACTAATTATTAAAATACATCGAGTCCAAATAAATTACTGTAGTTTTTAGAGTGCCGAGGAATGCATGTTTTATTTAATTCTAATATAATCTAGAAAAATTTATTTTGTTATATGCAGCATTTCAATGATTTCATAAAAAATGGTTTCTTAGATGTAATCATTTTGCTCATAATATAATGAATCAAGGTTTTTATTTCGCACTTTAGAAACCTCATAATCCTCTGAGTTCTATATATATATATTTGCCAATATATATTATTTATAATTTAATATAATTTGTATTATATTTTAGGAGTTATTACGTGCTCATGATGAAATAGGACAAGTATATGAACATATCTATAAATCTGGACAGGAAACTTCAAATAAGCTGCAAACTTTATCCTCTCGTAAAAACGGTTACCTTTACTCTGCTGAAATACTTTCAAATAAAATGCCAATCGAAACAATAAAAATAGTTGGCCTTCGCCGTGTAGAAAATAAATCTTTGGGATTCACAGTTGAAATTAATTCGCAAAATTTTTTGTCGGTGGCGCGTATACTTTCAGGTGGAATTATTGATAAGCAAGGTCTATTGAATACAGGCGACGTAATATTAGAAGTTAATGGAATTGCAGTTAATACACCTGAAGCTTTGCAGACAGAAGTTTCACGATCTAAAGGAGATCTTACCCTAAAAATTGCACCACATGTAGATGATGAAGTTGCAGAGAAAGGTGTTGTCAATTGTCACTCATTAGATAATCCGGGGAAAAAAATGACAGTAAGTAATATGTTAATTTGGTTAACACAATTAAGATACAGTTGATCTCCTTTTTGCGCGGTGTTTTTGTACACTTTCCAGTTACTATTTTTACACGGTTTTACATTTTTACACAGATATTTTTTAAATTTTAATTGTATACTGTTTTGAAATAAAACCAAATTCCTATTCGTCAATACGTCACAAATACATTGCTGTTAATAGAATTAAAAAAAGTTCTAAATTAGGTTTAAACTAAAAAATACAAATTTTAGATTTGAAAGCAGGTGAAAAGGTTGCAACAATTTCAATACGTAAACAAATAAATGAAGCTGTATGAAGAAGTAAGGTAAAAGAATACACAGCGATTAATGACAGAACTTTGAAATGTATTATTTTTTTACCATTCCCAGAATCGTGGTTGTATGTTCCCTCTAACAGTAATATGTACATATCTTCTTCTTGACCGCTCATGCGGTTATAGCCGGGTCTACAACAGCGCGCCACGCATCTCTCCTTTTGTCAGTTTGGCGCCAATTGTTAACACCAAGTGAATCCAGGTCCTTCTCCACCTGGTTCTTCCATCGGAGTAGAGGTCTCCCTTTTTCTCGGCTTCCTCCGGCGGGTCCTGCATCGAGCACATCGAGCTCCTTTTCGTTCTGTCGAAAGCAGCTTTAAAATCGACAAAGAGATGGGGTGTGTCGAGCCTTTTTTCACGGGTTACGGGTTCTCCAAGATTTGGCGCATGATGAATATTTGATCAGTTGTTGATTTTCCAGGTCTAAAGCCACACTGATAAGGTCCAATCAGTTTGTTGACGGTGGGCTTTAGTCTTTCACACAATACGCTCGACAGAACCTTATACGCGATGTTGAGGAGGCTTATCCCACGGTAATTGGCGCAAATTGTGGGGTCTCCCTTTTTTTGTATTGGGCAGAGTACACTGAGATTCCAATCGACCATATTCTGCAAAGATGCTGCTGCAATCACCTTATCAGCTCTTCGCCGCCGTATTTGAATAACTCGGCCGGTAATCCATCGGCCCCCGCTGCCTTATTGTTCTTCAAGCGGGTAATTGCTATTCGAATTTCTTCACGGTCGGGCAATGGAACATCTGCTCCATCGTCGTCGATTGGGGAATCGGGTTCGCCATTTCCTGTTGTTGTACTTTAACTGCCATTCAGCAGGTCGAAGAAGTGTTCCCTCCACAAACTCAGTTTACTTTGGGCATCAACCAATAGATCACATCTGAAGGTCTTACAGGAGTGTGATCCGGTCTTGAAACCTTCTGTTAGTCGCCGGATCTTTTCGTAGAATTTTCGAGCATTACCCCTGTCGGCCATCTTGTCAAGCTCTTCATACTCACGCATTTCGGCATCATTCGTTTTTGTCTACAAATGCGTCTCGCTTCCCTCTTCAGCTCTCGGTATCTTTCCGATCCCACTCGTGCTGCGGTCGATCACAACATTGCTATGTAGGCAATCGGTTTTCTCTCCACTGCGAGACGACAATCCGCATCATATCCGCTGTTTTTTTTTTACTTTTCAGAAAGCCAATGGTTTCGGTTGCACCTGTACATAAGGAGTTTGATATGCCATCCCACAGTTCCCTTATACCCAGTTGCTGATGAGTGCTCTCAGAGAGCAGGAGTGCAAGTCGAGTAGAAAATCGTTCGGCTGTCGGTTGTGATTGCAGCTTCTCGATGTCGAACTTTCTTTGAGTTTATTGACGTCCGCGCTTTGCTGCACAGAGGCGATTGCGTATGTTAGCTGCTACAAGATAGTGGTCCGAGTCGATGTTGGAACCACGGAGCGTACGCAAATCAAAAATCCTGGAGACATGTCGTCTATCTATCACAACATGATACATCTGGTTGCGTGTGATTCGATCTAGGATTCGACTATTGTGCCAAAGACACCTTCCTTACCCACCCTAGCGTTGAAATCGTAATCGCCAAGCACGATATTGACATCGTGGCGGGGAAGCGCTCATAGGTGCGTTCTAGGCGCTCGTAGAAAGTATATTTGGTCACATCGTCCTTCTCTTCCGTTGGGACGTGGGCGCAAATAAGCGATATGTTGAAGAACCTCGCTTTGATGGAGATTGTGGCGAGACGTTCATCCAGTGGGGTGAATGCCAGGACTTGACGAGTCTCTCTCCCACCACAAATCCAACACCAAATTTGCGCTCCTTTATATGGCCGCTGTAGTAGATGTCACACGGACCCACCTTCTTCCGTCCTTGTCCCGTCCATCGCATTTCTTGGATGGCGGTGATGTCAGCCTTTACTCTTACGAGGACATCAACTAGCTGGACAGTGGCTCCTTCCCAATTAAGGGTCCGGACATTCCAGGTGCATGCGTAGTCCTTTAAACGTTTGCAGTGGTCGTCATCAAAATTGGGGTCTCTCATCCGAGGCTGTTGCTTCATTTTCATTGGGTTTTTTATATCCTACGCACAACCGCAGAAGCGGATTCGCCTTCTCACTTTTGCTCGCCTCCAAACGTATGTCTGTTGGCTACCCAGAGAATACTTGGTCTAAGAGAGGAATTTTTGTTTAAACGACAATTTAAATTTGTTATGGCTTACTAAAGCTGTGTCATCCGCAAAAGTGGATGTCAATACTTTATTAGCTCTTGGAATATCTGCAGTATATATTATGTATAGAGTTGGGCGTAATACACTGCCCTGAGGTACACCAGCCCTTATTGCTCGTTCTTCTGATATGAAACTGCTACCTTAACTGTAAACTTCCTGTTTCTTAATTATGACTCCAAAATTTTATGCAATTCGTAAGGTAAAGTGTTTTTGATTTTCCATAAGAGACCTTCATGCCAGGGGGCTTACTCCATAAGGCGTTGCGTAAGTGAAAATATTCGCAAAAGCAAAAAAGATACTCTGTAAATGCGACAATCGAATCGTAAATTTCGTTCAACGCATTTGTTTTTCCCCTTCGCAATGAAGGTACTCTGTATTGCGTTTACGAATTTCAAACTCATGCGTTTTACAAAATTTTCGTTCGATGTCAAACTGGCAAACGCAATGAACAAAAAATGTAAGTTAATAAGGTATATTTGTAGTTTTATTCACTAAAATTATGTCTTTAATAGGGAACATTCCAAAAATAGAAACATAAAGTGGAAAACAGAAAATATAAATTGACAATTGGAGCTAAAAAGTTAATGTTGTGAAGTTATATATTGACCGGTGTGACCAATAGAAGTGTTGCATTTAAAATATCCTTTTATGTGGTGTTTCAGTGACATTGAAGTCTAATAGTTCTTTTTATGTACTTACTGTAAATAACGCCTTTTTATTATATTAGAGGTTTAAAAGAATTACGCATATGTACATATGTATTTATAAATAAAGACATACATTCTTTATTAAATAAATAAACATCAATAATTATGAACTATAATCTAATCATACTTTTTGCATGTAATCCCTATAGCGTTTAGCAATTTGTCTTCATTCGCATATTCCAATAATTAATTTAAAACACAATACAATTTGAATTATGTATGTATGTAAAATATGATTCTTTATATTGTAATATTGTACATTCGCAAAATCTTGTACATAGAGTATAATGGTTTTGTTCACGTAACGGTTGTTTTTAATACCTAAAACTAAACGAGTTATATGAATGCATATATATCGAAATGATCATATCTGTCTGTCACCTCTTCGATTTTTTAAATGTTCCAACATTAATCTTTTTGTGCTTTATAGAAATTCTGTTTCTATGCCAAAGATTTATTTGCAGTACTTCATTATGTATAATGTAATGTAATAATCACTGGAGATTTTAACATTTGACAAGTCTAAAGGGGCTACATTAAACATTTTTTAGTTCCCCGCTTGATAAAGAACATTCAACTACAATTGCAGGTACACAAATTGTAGACGTAAGCCATCGAAATTAAATAGTAGTTTAAGAATAAATGTACGATTTATAAATGTATATATGTATTTAAGAATCATTGCATTCTTACAATGATTCGGTTTTTTTTCGGTTACAATTCGAAAGTTTTCCAGAGTATCGATTTCCCTTCGCAACGCAATTGGCTTTCGTAACGCCTTACGGAGTAACCCCTCAGGCCTTATCGAACGCCTGAGCTACATCTAGAAAAATAGCTGAACAGTACACTCTGTGCTCGAATGCCTTCCTGATTTCGTTAGTAATTCTATTTACTTGCCCTACAGTGCCATGTTTAGTACGAAACCCGAATTGGTGGGTTGGTATTATATTATTTTCGTGGTGGAAAGGAGACATTTTTGATAATAAAACTTTTTCGAATATTTTGGAAATACAGGGTAAGAGACTGTAGGAAGACGGCTGTGTTAAGTCTTTCCTAGGTTTACCTATCATAATGATCTGCCACTTTTCTACGAAATTGGATAGTACCAGAAACTAAGAATTGCATTAAAGAGCAAGGAGAGCACTATTATAGCAATATTTGGTATTTCTACACATGACCCCATCCTCCATATGTACATATACATACATATAATTCTAGAAAAATCTACAACAACAACAGTGTAAAATCTCACTGTACGAATAGATAGATTATCATGTAAAATTAGATCTTTTTTACACGTTTTCTATTTTAGCACAATTTTTTCTTAAATTGGCCCTAATAGTGAGTTTTATATAAATATTTTATTTTTTGGCACGGTTTTATTTTGCACGTGTAATTTACTGTCCCAGTTAACCGTGCAAAAAGGAGATCTCTGTATACACAATTAAGTTAATTAATTATCCTACTGAATATAACGATTAAGTTACAGCAAAGAGAAATCAAGACGACGACGTTCACGGTTGGTGCATTAATTTGTACCACTTTAATTTCATATATTCTCACCGACTGTGTCTAGCACACTGAAGTTTTCAGTGTAAACGTGAACGCCTAGTGTAGACGTTCACTATATCTCCACTGTATCAAGTTGGCTAGGAAAAGTATTGATTTGATTGCTCGTTTGTTCACATTTTTACCAATTGTGCAATGTTGAGCATAAATGTTGTATCTCATAAAGCTAAATTAGTTTGATATAGAGTTATTTACACATATCAAAATGATCAGGAGGGCGAGGCGAGTGGAAATTCGGATGTCTGTCTGTCCGTCCGTCCGTGCAAAGGTACACATGTTCCTTAAAAATAGGCGTAATCAGACCATTGACACGCCCAAAAAATGGCGAAAGCCGAAAACCTATAAAGTGTCATTACTAAGGCATAAATAAAGTTATGAAAATAGTTTTTGGTACAGAAGATCACTCTAATAAGTAAACACTAAAATGGGCGAAATCGGTTCCATCTGATTCGTTCACTTACACTCACTATACATCAGGTATAAATGATGAAAGGTTTGGCATCACTTGTGAAAAAAATGTCGAAATCTGACCATTCATTTTCTAGGCCCCTGATACCGAACATGAAGAACTCTGTTCCTAAGGGTAATTTTATCGAAAATTTCGGTAAATCTTTTAGATATCTATATAGGGAAGAAAAAGATTTCTAATAGCTTCATACCCAAATTAAAAAAAAAAATTGTATACCATGAGCCAACCGATATGTCGACATCGTCGGTTATTGATGAGCTGGAGCGTCCAGAGCGAGCGTCGTCATTTCAACATTTGAAGTGTTTTTGAGCACTTAATTTCATTTTTACACAAAAAATATGCTATATGTATATGAGCTCAACTCCGGATGTCTGTTTGTCCGTCTAAAATATCTTGAAAGAACTTGGTGCAAATATTCCTAGTCAATCTGAAAAGTTAGGTTGTTGGCAAATGGGTCGAAATCTGTCCTTTACACACAAACTGCCGTTAAAAAAAGATATAAAATGTCATAAATATGCTACAAATTATAAAATTCGTACAAAGCATAACATTAGGTGGGCCACCTATCATGTATAACATCTAAAGTAATTTCTACATCTAAAGTAATTTTTTCTCTTTAATTTTTGAAACGAAGTAAATTTGTTTTCGAAACGGTGTTTCAAACAGGAAACTTTTCTTCTACTGTTAAACCCTATTTTAACTAAAAATATTACGCTAAATATACATTATACATATTTTTAGTGTTTTATGCGTGCCTTATTCGATTATAATCCTTTTGAAGACTCTTTGTTACCATGCAAGGATATTGGATTGGCTTTTAACTCGGGTGACATTTTACAGGTTTGTACATTTGGAATCATTAATATAGACATTACCACTAGATGTTTAAGCAGATATTGAGTGTAAAGGATCCAAATTGGTGGCAAGCGAAAATTGTTAACGATCAAACGGAGCGAATCGGTTTAATACCTTCACAAGAATTGGAAGAAAGACGCAAAGCATTTGTTTTACCTGAAGCTGATTTCGCTCATAAGATAGGCATATGCGGAACAAGGGTCAGTTAGTTCAATATTTCTAATATTTCTATATCGTTTTATCGTTCTTTTTAAATAATAGGTTTCAAAGCGTAAGAAAATAACTATGTACAAATCCAAAGCAAATTGCGAATTCGACAAAGCTGATTTGTTATTATATGAGGAGGTAACAAGAATGCCACCATTTCGAAGGAAAACTCTAGTCTTAATTGGAGTTCCAGGAGTTGGCAGACGCACACTAAAAAATCGTCTTATCAATAGTGATCCCGAACGCTTTGGAACCGTTCTACCCCGTATGAGCTAATCAACAAGTATAAAATGTCATTAAAGTATAAGTATAAACATACATTTTTTTAGATACTACTAGACCTAAACGACCACTTGAAGAAAATGGTGACAGCTACTATTTTACTAATCGTGAACAAATGGAAGAACAAATAAAGCAAAATGAATTTCTTGAATACGGCAGCTACAATGGACATTTATATGGTTTACATTTGAATTCTGTTAATGAAGTAATCGAGAGTGGTAAGATCATCTCATATTTCAGTTTTAGGGCTCAGTATGAATTAATATTTTTTTATTATTTCAGGTCGTATGTGCATATTAGATTGTGCTCCGAGCACATTAAAATTTCTTCATAACAGTCAGCAGTTGATGCCATTTGTTATATTTATCGCTGCTCCCGGAATGGAACAGCTTAAACAAGTTTACTCTGAACGACGTGCAACAGGATCTGTTAAAAGTTTAACAGTAAGTAATCTTTAATTATTTAACGCACTCTTGAGGAAAATATATAATATTAACTTGGTGAGTTTGTGCATTCCATTAGGCGTATTGTTTATTTCAACGTAACTTCTCACGATTTGTTCTCTGTTTCACAACTTCAACAATTTGGCCACTGATATATCATATTTCTTTTATATAATATGTTTAGGATCACAATCAAACAAGCGATAAAAAATAATCAGCCTATGCCGCACAATTGCACATACGGATGTGTGTACGTGCTAAGGAATGTAAAAATTAATATTTATATTATAATAATTCTTAAATATAATATTATTTTAAAAAACTAGGTATTAGATTATTTAATGTGGCAATTTATAATATTTTACAAAAAAATAATTGTTTACTTTCATAAAATACGTACATAGAAATTAAATTAATACATTGTATATCTTAAACCTGCCCTTGCCTGGATATCATATTTTATTCAATAATTCCTCATTTGTTTGATCAGTTATTTTTAAACCTACTTCTTCTTCTTGACTGGCGTAGATACCGCTTACGCGGTTATAGCCGAGTCCAAAACAGCGCGCCAAGTATCCCTCCTTCTGGCAGTTTGGCGCCAATTGGTTATACCAAGCGAAGCCAGGTCCCTTTCCACCTGGTTCTTCCATCGGAGTGGAGGTCTCCCTCTTCCTCGGCTTCCACCAGCGGGTACTGCATCGAAAACTTTCAGAGCTGGGGCACTTTCGTCCATTCGAACAACATGACCCAGCCAGCGTAGCCGCTGTCTTTTTATTCGCTGTCGTAGAACAACACATACAGCTCATCATAACATCTTCTGCGGTATTCGCCGTTGCCAATGTTTAAGGGACCATAAATCTTCCGCAAAACCTTTCTCTCGAAAACTCCTAGTGCCGTCTCATCGGATGTTGACATCGTCCACGCTTCTGCACCGTAAAGTAGGACGGGAATGATGAGAGACTTGTAGAGTTTGGTTTTTGTTCGTCGAGAGAGGACTTTACTTTTCAATTGCCTACTTAGTCCATAGTAGCACCTGTTGGCAAGAGTGATTCTGCGTTGGATTTCCAGGCTGACATTGTTATTGGTGTTAATGCTGGTTCCCAGGTAGACGAAATTATCTACAACTTCAAAGTTATGACTGTCAACAGTGACGTGGGAGCCAAGACGCGAGTGCGCTGACTGTTTGTTTGATGACAGGAGATATTTCGTCTTGTCCTCATTCACCACCAGACCCATACGCTTCGCTTCCTTATCCAGTCTGGAAAAAGCAGAACTAACGGCGCGGGTGTTGTTTCCAATGATATCGATATCATCGGCGTACGCCAGTAGCTGTTCACTTGTAGAAGATTGTACCTTCTCTATTTAGCTCTGCAGCTCTTATAATTTTTTCCAGCATCAAGTTAAAGAAGTCGCACGATAGTGAGTCACCTTGTCTGAAACCTCGTCTGGTATCGAACGGCTCGGAGAGGTCCTTCCCGATCCTGACGGAGCTTTTGGTGTTGCTCAACGTCAGCTTACCAAATTCAGACATCGCGGCATAAAGGCAACTCCTTTTCGTGCTGTCGAAAGCAGCTTTAAAGTCGACAAAGAGATGGTGTGTGTCGATCCTATTTTCACGGGTCTTCTCCAAAATTTGGCGCATGGTGAATATCTGGTCTGTTGTTGATTTTCCAGGTCTAAAGCCACACTGATAATGTCCAATCAGTTTGTTGACGGTGGGCTTTAGTCTTTCACACAATACGCTCGACAGAACCTTATACGCGATGTTGAGGAGGCTTATCCCACGGTAATTGGCGCAAATTGTAGGGTCTCCCTTTTTGTGTATTGGGCAGAGTACACTGAGATTCCAATCGTCAGGCATGCTTTCTTCCGACCATATTATGCAAAGAAGCTGATGCAATCACCTTATCAGCTCTTCGCCGCCGTATTTGAATAGCTCGGCCGGTAATCCATCGGCCCCCGCCGCCTTATTGTTCTTCAAGCGGGTAATTGCTATTCGAATTTCTTCACGGTCGGGCAATGGAACATCTGCTCCATCGTCGTCGATTGGGGAATCGGGTTCGCCATTTCCTGTTGTTGTACTTTCACTGCCATTCATGCCTTTGATCATCAATAACTAGATCACCTCTGGGGGTCCTACAGGAGTGTGCTCCGGTCTTGAAACCTTAAGTTAGTCGCCGGATCTTTTCGTAAAATTTTCGAGCATTACCATTGTCGGCCAGCTTGTCAAGCTCTTCATACTCACGCATTTCGGCCTCTTTCTTTTTTTTCTGCAAATGCGTCTCGCTTCCCTCTTCAGCTCTCGGTATCTTTCCCATCCCGCTCGTGTTGCGGTCGATCGCAACATTGCGAGGTAGGCAGTGTGTTTTCTCTCCACTGCGAGACGACAATCCTCATCATACCAGCTGTTTTTTTTTTTTGGCTTCTCCGAAAACCAATGGTTTCGGTTGCAGCTGTACGTAAGGAGTTTGATATGCCGTCCCACAGCTCCCTTATACCGAGATGCTGATGAGTGCTCTCACAGAGCAGGAGTGCAAGTCGAGTAGAAAATCGTTCGGCTGTCGGTTGTGATTGCAGCTTCTCGATGTCGGACCTTCCTTGTGTTTGTTGACGTGTGCGCTTTTCTACACAGAGGCGGGTGCGTATTTTAGCTGCTACAAGATAGTGGTCCGAGTCGATGTTGGGACCACGAAGCGTACGCATATCAGAAACACTGGAGACATGTCGTCCATCTATCACAAAATGATCGATCTGGTTGCGAGTGATTCGATCCGGGGACAGCCAAGTAGGTTGATGGATTTTCTTATGTTGGAATCTAGTACTACAGACGACCATATTTCGGGCCCCGACGAAGTCGATCAGCCTCAGACCGTTTGGTGATGTTACGTCATGGAGGCTGAATTTTCCGACTGTTGTGCCAAAGACACCTTCTTTACCCACCCTAGCGTTGAAATCGCCAAGCACGATTTTGACATCGTGGCGGGGGCAGCGCTCATAGGTACGTTCTAGGCGCTCATAGAAGGTATCTTTGATCACTTCGTCCTTCTCTTCCGTCGGGGCGTGGGCGCAAATCAGCGATATGTTGAAGAACCTCGCTTTGATGCGGATTGTGGCTAGACGTTCATCCACCGGAGTGAATGCCAGGACTCGACGACGGAGTCTCTCTCCCACCACGAATCCCACACCGAATTTGCGCTCCTTTATATGGCCGCTGTAGTAGATGTCACAAGGACCCACCTTCTTCCGTCCTTGTCCCGTCCATCGCATTTCTTAGATTGCGGTGATGTCAGTCTTTACTCTTACGAGGTCATCAACCAGCTGGGCAGAGGCACCTTCCCAATTAAGGGTCTGGACATTCCAGGTGCATGCCCTTAAATCGTAGTCCTTTAAACGTTTGCAGTGGTCGCCATCAAAATTGGGGTCTCTCATCCGAGGCTGTTTTTTTTCTTTTCATTGGGGGGTGTTTTTATGTGGTGGGTCCCAAACCCTACGCACAACCGCATTAGCGGGTTTCGCCTTCTCACTTTAGCTCGCCTCCAAACGGATGTCTGTTGGCTACCCAGAAGATACTTGGTCTAAAACCGGAAGTCGTGAGCTGCTTGAGCCACATGTAAAAGAATCGTTCCTGGCCACTCCCAAGTGAATGACAGTCAGAAACTTTCCTCACTTACGTAAACTTCTACATATGACTCCATCCTCCATATTTTTAAACCTAACAATAAGTAATAAATTCTTAAATAAATTTAAAACTAGACGCATGCTTTAAAGCGAGTTTAATTACAGAAATGTTCCAAATTCATATTTATTTATTTCTTGTATCCTTTTTTATTTACCATAGACATGGGAAGATCTTTGTAGATATTTTCATTACGAATAAACAATGGTGAACCCGTGATAGTTAAATACAAATCGACTTTATGACAAAACTTTGTTGTCTAACTAAGTTTAGAATTTTTGTTTGAAAGCCTCTTTAAATTTGCTTACCTTCATGTAAGATATTTTACTCGCTATATGTTTTCGCTACTTGAGATATAGGTGAATCTCATGATAAGTTAGTTCATTCGCTTGTGGTATTGTTTATTTTAACTGCCCGATACGTCTCTGGTCTTAGCGAAAATGTAACGTGCTTGCTGAGATCCTAGCTGAGATTGTATCTGATCCCTGAGATTGATTTGAAATCTGCTACTTTAACTGTAAATTTCCTGTTTCTTAAGTATGACTCCAAAGTTTTATGCAATTTTTATGGTAAAACCTTTTTGATTTTCCTTAAAAGGCCTTCATGCCAGAACTTGCCAAACGTCTGAGCTGCATCGAGAAAAATAGCTGAACAGGAATCTGTGCTCGACTGCTTTCCTGATTTCTTCATACATAATTATGTGGCGTGAGCACTTGGTTAAACCCAATTGGTAATACCAAGTGCAGCCAGGTCTTCCTCTTCCTCTGCTTCCACCAGCGGGTACTGCATCGAACACTTTCAAAGCGGGAGTGTTTTCGTCCATTCGAACAATATGACCTAGCCAGCGTAACCGTTGTCTTTTTTCGTACAGGTCATTGTTCCATCATCTGCAGTATTCGCCGTTTAATATGACCATACATCTTCCGCAAAACCTTTCTCTCTAAAACTTCTAGTGCCGGGTGTTGACATTGTCCATAGTAGCATCTGTTGACAAGAGTGATTCTGCGTTGGATTTCAAGGCTGCATTATTATTAGTATTAATGCTGGTTCCAAAATGGACTTATCTACAACTTCAAAGTTATGACTTACAACAGTGACGTGAGTGCCAAGACGCTAATGCACCGACTATTTGTTAGATGACACGAGATATTTCGTATTGTTCTCATTCATTACCAGACTCATTCGCTTCACTATCTTATCCAGTTTGAAAAAAAAGCTGAATTAAGGCACGTTGTTGTTGCCAATGATATCAATATTACGTATGGCGGATTTTGCAGATCTAAACCCACACTGGTTAGGTTCCAATCCTCTGACAATCATTAGTCCGACCTCTTCTTCTTCTTCATTGGCCAAGTCCACAACAGCGCGCCATTCGTTTCTCTTTTGGCAGTTTGGCGCCAATTGGTAATGCCAAGTGAAGCCAGGTCCTTCTCCATCTGGTCCTTCCAACGCAGTGGAGGTCTCTCTCTTCCTCGGCTTCCACCAGCGGGTACTGTATCGAACATTTTCAGAGCTGGATCATTTTCGTCTATTCGAACAACAACGTAGCCGCTGTCTTTTTATTCGCTGAACTCGTACAGCTCATCGTTCTATCGTCTGCGGTATTCGCCGTTGCTAATGTTTAGGGCACCATAAATCTGCCGCAAAACCTTTCTCTCGAAAACTCCTTGTTTCGTCTCATCTGATGTTGACATCGTCCACGCCTCTGCACCATAAAACAGGACGGGAATGATAAGCGCCTTGTAGAGTTAGATTTTGGTTCGTCGAGAGAGGGCTTTACTTTTCAATTGCCTACTCAGTCCAAAGTAGCAACTGTTGGCAAAAGTGATTCTGCGCTGGATTTCGAGGCTGACATTGTTGGTGTTGTTGATGCTGGTTCCAAGCTATACGACTTCGAAGTTATGGTTGTCAACAGTGGCGTCGGAGCCAAGACGCGAATGCACTGACTATTTTTTTGATGACATGAGATATTTCTTCTTGTCCTCGTTCACCACCAGACCTATACGCTTCGCTTCCTTATCCAGTCTGAAAAAATCAGAACTAACGGCGCGGGTGTTGTTTCCAATGGTATCAATATGATCGGCGTACGCCAGTACTTGTACACTCTTATAAAAGATTGTACATTCTCTGTTTAGCTCTGCACTTGAATTATTTTTTCCAGCATCAGGTTAAAGAAGTCACACGACAGTGTGTCACCCTGTCTGTAACTTCGTTTGGTATTAAACGGATCGCAGAGGTCCTTCCCGATCCTGACGGAGCTTTTGGTGTTGCTCAACGTCAGCTTACGCAGCCGTATTAGTTTTGCATAGCGCTACCAAATTCAGACATAGCGGCATAGAGGCGGCTCCTTTTCGTGCTGTCGAAAGCAGCTTTAAAATCGATGGTGTGTTGCGATCCTCTTTTCACAGGTCACAGGTTCTCCAAGATTTGGAGCATGGTGAATATGGTCAGTTGTTGATTTCCCAGGTCTAAACCCACACTGATAAGATCCAATCAGATTGTTGACGGTGGGCTTTAGTCTTTCACACAGTACGCTCTATAGAACTTTATAGGCGATATTATCACACGGTAATTGGCACAGATTGTGGGATCTCCCTTTTTGTGGATTGGGCAGAGTACACTTAGATTCCAATCGTCAGACATGCTTTATTCCGACCATATTTCGCAAAGAAGCTGATACATGCACCTTATCAGATCTTCGCCGCCATATTTGAATAGCTCGACCGGCAATTCATTGGCCTCCGCCGCTTTGTTGTTCTTCAAGCGGGTAATTGCTTCGGCTGTCGGTTGTGATTGCAACTTCTAATGTCGAAACTTCCTTGAGATTGTTGACGTGCGCGCTTTGCTGTACAGAGGTGGGTGCGTATCTTAGCTGCTACAAGATAGTGGTCCGAGTCGATGTTGGGACCACGAAGCGTACGCACATCAAAAGCACTGGACATATCGCTCGTTTGCATGAATAGTGTCATAACTCAGAAACTTTTAGTTGAGTATGCACAAATGTGCGTAATTTCATCCGTCCATATTGTATACAAATTTCATCTTGATGCGTAGAAATATAAACCGTAAAATATTATTAAATATTAAATATTTGTTTCTAACCACATCAACGAAAATCTCAGTTGTGCCAGACTTAGGCATGGATTTTTTTAAGAAAGAAAGACATATTTTGTGTTACAATACCGGTCATCATAGGGTGAATTTGGTTTTCTTTTCAGAAAAAAACGACATATTTTATGTTAGAACGATATTTGTGAAAAGGAAAAAAGAAAAAAATACGACACATTTAACTTATGACAGCGAAATTGATTTATATTTTTCACAAATAACGACATAATTCAAAAGGGGCCACGTTTATGCCTACGAAAAAGCTAAAGTTTACTATTTTTAGTCCACTTATGCTCAGAATTTCATTAAATATATTACATACCACTAGTTTATTCAATACACTTATGACATTTTTCTATATTTTCTTATACGACTTCGGAAAAGGTTGCGATAATTGTTTAACGTTTCTGTGGAGAGGGAATAGCGTTGAACAATTAACGCGAGAGAGAGAGAGAGAGTGAATGAGAGTAAAGCAGAGAACTTAAAGCACTTGCCATTTGAGGAATTCTTGTACTTCTTATACGACTTCGGAAAAGGTTGTGATAATTGTTTAATGCTTCAGTGCAGAGGGAATAGCGTTGAACAATTAACGCGAGAGAGAGAGAGAGTGAATGAGAGTAAAGCAGAGAACTTAAAGCACTTGCCATATGCCATTTGAGCATTTCTTGTACTTCTTATACGACTTCGAAAAAGGTTGCGCTTCAGTGAAAGAGAGTAAAGCAGAGAACTTAAAGCACTTGCCATGCTTATTCTATTTGAGCAATTTTTATTTTTGTAGAACAATGTTTAAATTTCGGGTGGTGACATATTCACATGTGTACGCATGTGTATGATTGTATGCTTGCGCTTTATTTTTCTTTCGTTTCTGTTTCATTTCTGCGAATTCTCAACTATTTTATGTGACTTTTGGTTGAAATACTCTGCGTTGGCCGTTGAAAAGTGAAATCTATACTTCACAGGATCATTTCTGTAGTCAATCTTCATTTACTTTCTTTGCAAATCGAAAGTATTACCACCCGCGATGAGGAGGTATATCGTTTTATCTGACAGCGTGAGGTTTATGAACTTTATTTCTAATTTTGTCTTGTGGCATATTAGAAATGTTGTTTCTTCTATGTTCACTCGGCACAGTGGTTCCGCCATAGGCCAAAAATCAAAAAATCCATCTCACGATTTTTCGACAAAATGTATACCGATGGCCTCTAAATTGTCCACACTTCCTATTTGCAAACCGGGTTTTCCTAAAAATCTAACGATACTTTCTAAAAATAGAGTTAAACGGATTTTTTTTTAAAGCACATCAGATTTTTTTTTTTTTAATTTCGCAGAAACAAAGGACTTCCATTTGTTCTGGTAATTGTTCAGGTTAACGAATTAAGATTATTTTTAATGGATTTTGAAGCTAAAGGTATTTACTTTAACTTGTGAAATTAATTAAGACTAACGATATTTGTATTTTTTGTGAAATTAGTGTTTTATATCACCTATATTTTTTGGGATCTTTTTTCTTTGTCTTCAATGTGTTTACATAAAGTTTTAATTGTGTTCCCCCGCGATCCCCCTTTAATTGTATTTTTTATAGTATTTAGCAGAGTCTTAAGGTAATAAAAGTGCTAAAGTTGGGTGCGGAAAGTTGCAGATGTATTTGCAATCGTCAAAATAATAATGGCCTTTGAATTAACTATTTTTAAGTTCAAACTCATCATAAATGGGATTGGAAAGAAGGATAAATCGCCTTTATTTCAATCTGTGTACAGTTTACTGAGGATACATTATAAGTTTTTGTTCTAATTATAATGGCTGTTGAATGGCAGTGAAAAAATGAACTGTACTAAATTGGTTGATAATTTGCTTTTTCCCTACATTATTTTTTTATATGATATTATTCTTATAGGTGGAATATGGGGGTTGGATGAGAGAAACAATAACGACAAATCATGTTCAGCTTTTTTCTCGCTTTCTTAACTTTTTTTTCCAAAGCCTTACTGAAAGTTTTGACGCTCCAATCATGACCATGAGATATATTTTTGCACATCATTGCCATATAATAGCAATTACCGCTCTATGGGAGCTATAGGACCTAGTAGTCCGATGGGGCCAATTTTTTTAATATATATTTAAAATATTTTTCTAGATTTTTGGTGAAAATTTCATAGCGATCTCTCAACGGGAAGTATTTATGACCGCGCCATCATACAAGCTGAACCACTGTGCTCGGTTACAACGGATAAAACGACTTCTGAGTGGTGATTTTAATGAATAAATTCCAAGGTTTTATACAAATAATTATATATAATAATGCAGTCAATGCAGTCGCTGTATATTCTGTTAGTAGAAAAGCAACAATATGCCTCGCTCATTTGCAATTGCAAATATGCAAAACCATTTGCACCAGATTGTGAATTGCCCGTGTATATATATATAATAAGTACAGTACGCATATGTATGTTTGTATGCTTGCGCATTATTACCGTTGTCAACTGCAGGTTCGCAAGCTTTTGCAGATATTATCGGAGAAACAGTAGATTATAACGAACAACCGGTACTCCTTGCGGGGGATTTCAATGTAAATTTCTCATTACCAGAAGCTGAACCATTACTGGAATTCCTCAGAGAGAAATTTACATTAGAAATGATCAATGGACGAAATGATCCTGCGACTAAAGGAGGTACGACTATTGATGTGGTATTCGCGAGAAATATAGATAAAATAGATGTAAGACATTTCATATCGTATTTTAGTTATCATAATCCAAATGTAAATATTATAGATATCAATCCGTCAGAACCCAGAAATGATAATTGATTTCTACTTTGCTTTATTAAATGTGCATAATAAATTTATAAAATGTGAATTTAAGAAAGTGTTGGTCACTCCACCATATTTTCATCCTTTCCCTCTCGCTAGTTTTCTTTCATACAAAATGATATGCATTTCTTGGAATATCACTAAGAAGTATAACTTCTTCCGAACGTAAGGACTCCACGCACCATTTTTTTTAAATGAGAGACAATTGAAAACTTTAAACCGTTTTCCTGAAAAATCGACTTTTTTGAGTTGTGACACTATTCATGTAAATGAGCGATATGTCGTCCATCTTTAACAAAATGATCGATTTGGTTGCGTGTGATTCGATCTAGGGACTGCCAAGTAGCTTGATGTATTTTCTTATGCTGGAATCTAGCACTACAGACGACCAATTCTCGGGCCCCAGCGAAGTCGATCAGCCTGAGGCCGTTTGGCGATGTTTCGTCATGGAGGCTGAAATTTCCGACTGTTGTGACACCTTCTTTACCTAGCGTTGAAATCGAAATCGCCAAGGATGATTTTGACATCGTGGCGGGAGAAGCACTCATAGGTGCGTTCTATGCGCTCATATAAAGTATCGGGGCATCGCAAATAAGCGATATGGTGAAGAGCCTCGGATTGTGGCTAGACGTTCATCCAGCGGGGTGAATGTCAGGACTCGACGACGGAGTTTCTCTCCCACCACAGTGATGATGTCAGCCTTTACTCTTACGAAGACATCAACCAGCTGGCCAGTGGCACCTATCAAATTAAGGGTCCGGACATTCCAGGTGCATGCCCTTAATTCGTAGTCCTTATTATACGTTTGCAGTGGTCGTCATCAAAATAGCTGTTGACCGAAAGTCGTGAGCTTCTTGAGCCAAATTCAAAAAAATCGTTCCTTTTTTTCAATATTTCTTTATTTATTGAATCTGCTTTATTTAAAGCCTAACAATAAGTATTAAAATCTTAAATCTATTTACAACTAAGTAAGCTCAAGAATGTGTTTGAGCTTTTTGGTAGAACGTTGCTCTTTAGTAGGCAGGTAGATCTCTTCTTTTTAAACGTTTGATTGGAATGTACCAAGGCATTTGCCAATGGGTTTGGATGTTCACGAAGTTTAGAAATATATTTCTTTCTGCTGTCCTCTATTACCTTCTTTACCATAGGAATATCAATATCCTTATGGATATTTTCATTGCGCATGTACCATGGTGAACCCGTTATTGTTCTAAGCATTTTAGATTGGAATCTCTGAATTATATCAATGTTGGTTGCACAGGTCGTACCCCACAGTTGTATACCATATATCCAAATCGGTTTTATGATTGCATTGTATAACAGGACTTTGTTGTCTAGGCTAAGTTTAGAAGCCAATTTAAATTTGCTGCTCTTAACTTCATGCAAGTTACTTTACTCGCTATATGTTTCCGCCACGTAAGCCTTCGATCCAGGTGAATCCCAAGATAAGTTACTTCATTCGCTTGGGGTACTAATACATTGTTTATTTTAACTGACCGACATGTTTCTGGTCTTAGAGAAAATGTAACATGCTTGCATTTTTGCTTATTAATTTTTATTCGGCAGTTGTCTAGCCATTCTTCGACACAAGTTAAGTGCTCCTCTAATACTCTTGATGCTCTAATGGGGAATTTGTTTCGGCTTACTATGGCTGTGTCATCCGCAAAAGTGGATGTCAATACGTTGTTAGCTATTGGAATGTCTGCTTTATATATTATGTACAGAGTAGGACCTAATACACTGCCCTGAGGTACACCGACCCTTATTGCTCGTTCTTCTGATATAAAATCTGCTACTTTAACTGTAAATTTCCTATTTCTTAAATATGACTCCAATGTTTTATGCAATTCGTAAGGTAAAGTGTTTTTCATTTTCCATAAGATGTGCTCGAATGCTTTCCTGATTTCGTTTGTAATTCTATTCACTTGCTCTACTGTGCCATGTTTAGCATGAAACCCGAATTGGTGGGTTGGTATTATATTATTTTCGTGGAGGAAAGGAGACATTTATGATAGTAAAACTTTTTCGAATATTTTGGAAAGACATGGTAAGAGACTTATTGGTCTGTAGGAAGATGGTTGTGTTAAGTCTTTTCCAGGTTTATATATCATGATGATCTGCGACTTTTTCCACGAAACTGGATAGTACCCGAAACCAAGAATTGCATTAAAGAGCAAAAAGAGCACTGATATAGCAATATTTGGCAACTCAATTAACATTTTTGGAGTAATATTATCGTGTCCTGAAGACTTTTTCGGATTTTGATAATTTGATAATTAGACGTCCTAATAGACACGCTTGACTCGTTTGCAATATTGGGCAAAGTTGGCAACTTAAAGTTGTTTTTTGGGACATTGGGTTGAATACCTTTTCTAGGTGATTTGCAAAGCAATTTGCCTTTTCCTTATTACTGCGCGCCCAATTACCATTCGACTGTTTTATAGGAATCTTGGAATCTACTGGAGACTTAAAATACCTTTGGGCTTTCCAAAGGGAGTTTTTCTTGCTAGAATTTGGACACAGGTGCTTTATATAATTTTCAGTATTGTATTCTTCATCGCGTTTAAGTGCTTTTTTTAACTTACGTACAGCCGATTTCAGTTGACGCAGAGTTGAAGGGGAACGACTTAACTGCCATTCACGTCTCGGTTGCCTTTTCTCATTTACAAGCTTTTTTATTTCATTATTAGTCATGTTTCTAAAAACCTTAACTTTTCTTTTAGGTATTGCCAAGACAGCTGCATTAGTTATTACATCATTGAATTCCATTACGCTTTCATCAATATCTCTTCCTGTACTTATTTTTAAATCGATATTAATGTGGCTACTGATATATGTTCTATATTTCAACCAGTTAGTTTTAAAAGATGTTAGAGGTACTTTTGGCTCAACTATCATGAGCTGTTCGCATAACTTTATAAGTACAGGAGAATTATCAGAACATAAGTCAATACATGTATCTACTGTTATTAGCGATCTATCTATATTTTTGACTACAGCAAAATCTATTAAGTCTGGTATTTTGTTTCTATCACTGGGCGAGTATGTCGGCTTACCAGGAGATATTATATCAAGGTTATTGTGCTTATTTATAATAGTGTAGTATAGCTGTCGTCCTTTCGGATTAATAAGACGTGAGCCCCAGTACATATGTTTTGCATTGTAATCACCACCTGCTATAAATCTTGGACCTAGCGTTCCAAAAAAATCTTTAAATTCGCAGTCTGTAATTTTAAAACGAGGTGAACAGTATATAGCCGTCAGATTGAGGTCAGAACCTCGATTTTTCAATGATATTGTTGTAGCTTGTAGCTGCGCTGTAGCATGTGGTTCTAAAGTTTAGCCGATTTCTAACCAATACTGCTGTTCCACCGTGCGCCTTTCCATCTGGATGCTTTGTAAAATGAAGTCTATATCCCGCTATAAAGAAATTGTTTTTATTTGTTAAATGAGTTTTTGGTAGCAGCATAACATCTATGCTTTTTTCAGTCAGAAATCGTATTAACTCCAGTTTGTGTTGGTTTACACCGTTGCCATTCCATATACAAATATTTAGTATACTTATTTTTTAGATAATAAGGTTTGTAACATTTGATTTTGAGATTTGATCAAATCTTGGATCATGTTTTGCATGGTATACATGAATTGTGTCATACATTGAGTCAGATTTAGAATCATATTTTCAATACCTCCACTTGGTGGATTTTGCGGTTGTTGCATTTGCACAGCGTTGCGTTTTACCACATTTGCATAGCTTCCCTGGACAAGGATATCCTTAGAATTACCAGGTTTCGAACTCTGGTCTGTAATTACTACACTTTCGTTACGAGGGATATTTATCATTTGGTTACGACGAGCTTGAATTCCTAGTGACAATTTTGATTTCAAGTCTTTATATACAGGGAATATAAGAATCGTTCCTGGCAGTCAGGAACTTTCGTCACTTACATGAACTTCTACACATGACCCCATCATCGAACATTTTTAGTTTCGCAGTCGTATTTGAATAGCTGCCCGAGCAATCCATCGGCCCCCGCCGCTTAGATCTTCAAGTGTATAGGTAATTGCTATTCGAATTTCTTTATGGTCGCACGATGGAACATATGTTCCATTGCGGAATTGCGGAATTATGTTCATTCATTCAGTATGCTGGAGTAGTGTTCCCATCACAAAATCTGTATACTCTGGACATCAGCCAATAGATTACAAGGGGGTCTTACAAAAGAAGCTCCGGTTTTGAAAACTTCTAAAATATCAGTTTAGAATATATATATATCATTTTAGAATATATAGATTAGGTTATGTTATTAGGATATGCGCCATGTAATAAATTGTATACATACACATTGCCAATAAAGTCTGCGATTCCCCATTTTTTTCATAATTTTTTTTAAGTAAAGTAAAAGCTATTTATATAAGTAAAACTAAAGAAAATTTGTAAAAAAATGTGTGAACGCAGACTTTATTGGCTATGTGTATATGCTTTAAATCAAACATTATTTGAACTTTTGAGTAACGATATATTATTAATAATTGTGTACGTATTTTTTTTTTAGTTCGATCGACAATCATCAATTCGTTATAGTTCTCGACGTGCGCGCACTCTGGAATCACTTGCTTCCTTATATGAGGTAATTATCATCAACAAATTCACATTATATTAATCATATTTACTCAGCCAGGTCATTGTATTGATGCAAGTAATGTTCGGTTAACTCGAACTAACGGCTATAACCAGCTAACGGTTTATACGCCAATTACATACATACATAACTCGAACTTAGGCCATCCATACTTGTGAAATGTACATATATATTTCTTATTTCCTCTTTAAAATTTGTGTAAAAAAAATCGATACAAATATTTCCAATGAGCTACATACATAAATAATAGGCCTAATCATAGAAAACGTATCCAAAATAAAATTTACGATCACATTGAACTCACTTGCCGACCCAAAAAAATACATTCCGCGACTAATAGATGTCGCTCATTATCAAATCATTGAATCCTCAAAATCGAACATTTTGGTCGCAATCTATCCGTTGATGAGTGAGTTGCGGAAATTTAAAAGAAGTACATAAACCATTTGGAAGGTTTTGTGTAACTAATTACTGCTGTCGGACTAAATTAAATTTTAAATGGGTATTTTAGAGACAAGAGGCAAAAACAGACTAACAAAAATAAATTAAAGATATTTAAAAGCGATATAAAGTTGGCCCCTCGAAATAGCGAAAGAGTTTTCTCAAAGAGCCTCAGCCGAATTAAATATTTTTTTTGGAAGAAATTTCACAATAGTTAAAGGTCAGTTCTAATTTTTTTGAACAAAGCAAAAAGCACAGACACTTTATCAAATTTGTCGATAGAGGTCAATAAAACAGTTTTATATTCTCACTTTGTGGTGAAACAGTTTATCTACGGAATCAATGATTGCAGGAACATTTTCAATCGAAAATCTTTATCGTATCTTATCACTATTATCGTCTATTCTATTATCAACTTACCAATAGTGACTCAAACACGTGTATTCTGAATATAAATATTAAAAATTAATAATGAAGAATATTTTGAAGAAATTCGTAGGGATTGTTTTCTTGAGCTGCCTTAGTTTATTGCAAAAAATATATAAAAACGGACCAGATCTAGCCCAAGACTCGAGCAAAATAGCATATATTTTCGACAATTCGGTTGACTTTAAGCAGATTATGTAAATTATATTTTTGTATTCTCACTATTTAATATTTAATTATGTTTTATAATTATTTTTATTTATTTTATTTACATATTGATATACTTTTACGAGGATTAAATTTCTCTTTATCGTGTTCACTTTTTGAATTTAATAAAATCGTTTATCGTTTGGTTTAATTATGTGGGTCAACTCTTCTCGTTGGTGTCTGCTTATATAACGATTCATACAAGACTGTCATGATTTAATATTGACAATATATTGATTCAATCGTGACGAGACGAGTCAAAATCAATATCTGTCTTGACGAACCTTGGTACACATGTTCCTTGGGACCGTGAGAGGGTTGCTTTCGAAGATGGACAAAATGGTGAAAACCGAAAACAAATAAAGTGACATAACTGAGCCATTAATAAAGTTATAAAAGTAATATTTGGTTACAGGATCGCCCTAGTAAGGAACATATTTGGATTCATTTTTTTTGGGAAGTGGGAGTTGCCCCGCCCCCAAATATGTTTTTTGTATATATCTCACCAATAAAGCTATATAAACCAAACTTTCAGCAATCGGTTCCCTTACGTACCGGACCACACACTATGAAAATAGTTGAAATCGGATTTTAATCACGTCCACTACCCATTAAAGGTTAGGTTGAAAATTAAAATGGTTAACCCATCTATACAACAACATTTCAAATTTGTTTTTTTTTTTTTTAAATGAGGAAATAAATCTATGAAATGTAATCCAGTCTCAAAAAGAAGAACTAACAGATAGACAAAAATTTTTTTTATGGATTTTCAAATACAAATGCATTTTATTTTTATCATTCCAAAACTGCTAATTGAGTCATCTTGGTATCGGTATATTTATCCAATCATAAAAAATATTAATTTAAATAAAGCTTTACTTTTTACACTGTACAAAGCTTTAACAATATCTTATTTGTGATATAAACCCTTTTGGTGGACAAAACTACCTACACGTGTTGTTTATCTTACATTTCTAGGAAACATTGCGTATACGCAACGTTGGGAGTAACAATAGTCAGTTGTTATTGTTACTCAGCATGCCATTCGTGTTAGAAATGTATTGTCAATAATGGGTTCTCGCTATTCAAGGAGTAGTTCTGTTTTGTTTTTATTATACAGTTGGTTCTAGAACGTTGATAATAGCATAGATAACTTGATACGAGACTTTTTGGTTCGAGAGAGAGCTGTCAAAACTAGCATTTTTTATAACATTTGCCAATGATGCCACTGCTGAAAAATATTGGCTTGGGTATTTAATAAATTATACAAAACACTAAATTAAACACTTTGAAAATGCATACATATTTAGCCAAAATATGTTCGCACAGTTCAATGAAATTTCATTTCACACTAATTTCGTCAAGTAAATCATCAAAGGAAAGCCTGTAAGATTTGGATTCAAGATATGGTGCTTGTGTTGTTCAAATGGTTATCTGTATCGGTTTATTCCATATGGCGGAAAGGATACTAACGACAATAGAAATGATTTAGGTCTAGAAGAAAAAACTGTTCTGGACCTATTGTCTGTCATTGAAGATCCTCGCAAACATCGCATTTTTTTTGATAATTTATTTTCTTCACACAAATTATTTTGCATTCTGAAAGAGAATGGTACTATTCGAGAAAATAGAACTATGAACAAAACCATGATAAATACGAAAACTCTTCAGAAAAACGAGAGAAGGTGATTTGATTTAAGCTTTGACCAAAAATATGAAGCACTATTAGTTCGATGGAATGACAATTCTGTAGTGAATGTGGACTAACAACGCAAAAATCGAACCATTGGTTGCAGCAAAACGTTATGATAGAAAACTAAAAAAATGGTGAATGTGCCACTACCCCAGGTTATAGCAGATTATAATAAAAATATGGGAGGTGTCGATCTGCATGATAATGGAATTGCCAATTATAGGATTCGAGTAAGAGGGAAAAAGTGGTGCTGGCCACTGTTCATCAATTTGATAGATAGTGTTTTAGTAAACTCGTGGAAGATTTACAATCTGGCAAATGAGCGATCTATGACTCAATTAGAATTTAAATCTTACTTTGCTGTTAGTTTGATGAAAACCGAAGAAGCCCAACTTGCAGATAATTCTCACTTTTTGAGTAATTCAAATAGAAATTTACGAAGACCATCCAAAAACGAATTACCTTCCAATACTCGCTTCGATAATATTGGTCATGTCATAGAGGAGAACGAAAATAAACGTCGAAGAAGATGTAGACAGTGTAGAAGTACAACAATTTATATGTGTAAAAAATGTCAAATACATCTTCATGCTGATTGTTTGAAAATATTTCATTCACACTAGTCGCTATAGTATTAGCGTAAGTGAAATATTTTAAATGTATTTTTATGACTTGCTTGTATAATATAAGTCCAGTAATCCCATTCATCGTTCCATTACCCGACCATGAAGAAATTCGAATAGCAATTACCCGCTTGAAGAACAACAAAGTGGCGGGGGCCGATGGATTACCGGCCGAGCTATTCAAATACGGCGGCGAAGAACTGATAAGGTGCATGCATCGTCTTCTTTGTAGAATATGGTCGGAAGAAAGCATGCCTGACGATTGGAATCTTAGTGTGCTCTGCCCAATCCATAAGAAGGGAGACCCCACAATCTGCGCCAACTACCGTGGTATAAGTCTCCTCAATATCGCATATAAGGTTTTGTCGAGCGTATTGTGTTAAAGACTAAAGCCCACCGTCAACGAACTGATTGGACCTTATCAGTGTGGCTTTAGACCTGGAAAGTCTACAATGGACCAGATATTCACCATGCGCCAAATCTTGGAAAAGACCCGAGAGAGAAGAATCGATACTCACCATCTTTTTATCGATTTTAAAGCTGCCTTCGATAGCACGAAAAGGAGCTGCCTTTATGCCGCGATGTCTGAATTTGGTATCCCTGCAAAACTAATACGGCTATGTAAGCTGACGTTGAGCAACACCAAAAGCTCCGTCATGATCGGGAAGGACCTCTCCGAGCCGTTCGATACCAAACGAGGCTTCAGACAGGGTGACTCACTATCGTGCGACTTCTTCAATCTATTGCTGGAAAAAATAATACGAGCTGCAGAACTAAATAGAGAGGGTACAATCTTCTACAAGAGTGTACAGCTCCTGGCGTATGCCGATGATATTGATATCATCGGAAGCAACAACCGCGCCGTTTGTTCTGCGTTTTCCAGACTAGATAAAGAAGCGAAGCGTATGGGTCTGGTGGTGAATGAGGACAAGACGAAATATCTCCTGTCATCAAACAAACAGTCAGCGCACTCGCGTCTTGGCTCCCACGTCACTGTTGACAGTCATAACTTTGAAGTTGTAGATAATTTCGTTTATCTGGGAACCAGCATTAACAACACCAACAATGTCAGCCTTGAAATCCAACGCAGAATCACTCTTGCCAACAGGTGCTACTTTGGACTGAGTAGGCAATTGAAAAGTAAAGTCCTCTCTCGACGAACCAAAATCAAACTCTATAAGTCGCTCATTATTCCCGTCCTTATGTATGGCGCTGAAGCGTGGACGATGACAACATCCGATGAGACGACTCTTGGGGTTTTCGAGAGAAAGGTTTTGCGCAAGATTTATGGTCCTCTAAACATTGGCAACGGCGAATACCGCAGACGATAGAACGATGAGCTGTACGATTTATACGACGACATTGTCATAGTTCAGCGAATAAAAAGACAGCGGCTACGCTGGCTAGGTCATGTTGTACGGATGAAAGAAAACACTCCAGCTCTGAAAGTATTCGATGCAGTACCCGCTGGAGGAAGCCGCGGAAGAGGACGTAGGCGCAACATTTCACTGAATGAAAAATAATTAATCAATTTTTTTTTAAATGATTTTCTCTTTTTTTTATGTATTTTTAAACGTAATAAACAATAAATAAATAATAAAATATGCATTTATTTTTACCATTGGGAATAATGGGTTAACTCATCAGAAAAACATCAGAAACACCAAATTTTACAGGAGAAATGGCACTCGGATTTTTTTACAAACTGGAAAATGGGAACTACTCGACCGATTTTATCGAAATTATTTTATTGTTGGAATCGAAACTTCTGTTAAATTCAAAATATTGTAAAATAAAAAACTATTATAAAACGAAAATAAAAAAAACATTAGTGTTGTGGAACAGAGGACCCAGAGGTAAGTGATGAATTCACTATATGGTCCTTCGAGCCTTTAGAAAGGCACTTGTGGAAGAATACACCAATATCAAAGTGCGGTGAAGAAAAAAAATACATACTAAATACATAGAGACAGTGCAGGTGCAGTGAAAGTGTAGACACATACATAAAATACATTAAAAAAAAAAAACGGGCGCGATATTAAAACCACAGTAACTTATAACAGTTAAAAAAAATCTACACTAACATACATGAGAGGACACGACAGGACAACAGGAATCTACCTGCTGGACATCAAATCAGGAATTAAAAACTACATACACACACATTTTAAGTACCACCCTAATACCCCTTTGAGGCGGACTAGAGTGAGTGTATCCATTCTTATTATTAGTTCGTATGTACATATGTATGTAAACACCTTTTTAAAAAGGTGGAGAAAACAAAATAAAATTACAAATTCTTTGTTATGTATGTATATATAACATAAATTTATAAAAATCGAGAATTATAATCGAGCTTATATTTGTGTAAACAAACACACATAATCACTTCAAAAAAAAAAAAATATTCAAGCATCTACTTGCAATAATTTCCGGCAGTACCCCTTCTGTTTCATGAAACAGCAAGCAGGATTGCATTAAATAAATAAGCATACGGCATAAAGAAATCAAATAAAGAAAAAAAGATTTAAAAGAACATACATATTTGCATATTGATTTACAGCATATAAATTAATACTGTGTATTTAACATATTACATACTTACATACATATACAACATATTTCTATTTAAAAACCGGTTCTTGAACAATTCAATTCTCTCGTTCTCTTCACTTCCAAAATCATACGTCCCACATTTGCATGTTGGTACATTACATTAATACCTCCACACGCATACATAATTATAAGTGCTGAGGTCAAAGACCCGCACATCATTCAATTCTCTCTTACCACAGTCTTCTTACCGCGCAAACAAACGTACATACGCATACGTATTGTAATTGTGCTACCAATGCTTATATATCCAACTAACATAGGGTAAATTTGAACAATTAAAGAATCATAAAAACACGATCGGTTTATATTATACAATTTGTACATTTACTTATAATCACGGCCCGCAAGGGCAAATATTCTCTTACATACCCCTTGTTCTTTGTACAACAAAAACAAGCAGGTTTGTAGCCAACATAATTAACGCATATTACATGCACACAAACAAGCACATAACGTGCACTCATATGTACAAAGGATATTGACCTCTTACGCGCGATCATATAAACAAGGACATTCGAATAAGTCTGTAGCTAATAATATACCGAGATTCCAAACGCATAATAAATAAAAACGGAACCAAAAGCGTATTTTATAATTACAACGAAAAAAAACTCTTATTTGCGTAAAAAGAGTTTTCGGTTCGCTAATTTTAATAAAGAAAATTATTAATATTAAACTATTAATCAATTTTAAAAGTCTAAATGAACATAGATTCAAAAGACTCTAAATCAACTCAGAGTTTAAAAATTCCTAAAATGATTACAGACGATAAGAGTCCATGCACACCTGCAGAAGCTACACGCTCAAAGCAAGGTGCTACAAAACCGAAAAGGGGGAAAGACATGTTGTACTCTAATTTCATTTCTGAGAGTGACTGTCTAATAAGATACTGCACTCGATTTACATCTTCGCCGATGCAAAACAACTATGAATCGGCACTTGAAATAAAAGGTCAAACAATTGTAAATTTTTGGACACGTCTCCAAGCTGTGTATGACTTAATAGTAGAAACTGATGATTCAGATCTACCAGAAAATTTTAAATCTTCGGCTTACGCCAAATATGAAAACTGTTCAGACCAGTATGTAGACACAAAAATTATGATCTCAGATCAATTAAAACTTTTGAAGTCAATCGCGCCTACTCCCCAATCGAGAGTAGAGCTGGCACAAATAAAATAATTCAGACATTTATCTCCAAGTGCCAGCATGCGATACGGAAATATTTCACGGATGTTATGATCAATGGCCGTACTTCCGGGACATGTTCACAGCCCTTTTTATAAATCATCCTAAACTCGCAGATGCACAAAAGCTATACCACCTAAGGTATAAAACACAAGGGGAAGCAGGCATGATCGTCAAGCAATTCGGCTTAAATTGCGAAAGTTTTAAGCTGGCTTGGCAAGCACTAGTCCAAAGATACGAAAATAAAAGAGTAATGATAGAAAATCCGATTAAAACTATTCTACATTACCCTAAAATTAAACAAGAAACCAGCCATGAATTTCAAAAGTTTTACTCGCCAGTGACTAATTGCCTATCAGTATTACAAACACAAAATGCTCCCGTAGAATATTGGGACCATATGATAGTAACTATCTGTGCAGTAAAATCCCTGAGGCTGCGTTACTACGATGGGAACAGTCACTAGACGTTAGAAGAGTGATGCCCACATGGCAGGAAATGAAAAAATTCCTCGCTGCTCAGTACGAGATAGCTGAGCGAATGGGCAGCCAAAATATGAATGTAACTAGTCTTCGAAATGAGTCGAGTAAAAACTTGCTTAAACCTCAAGCCAGCAAACATATCCAATACAATACACACGTGAATAAAAGTCACTCCTTCATGTCATACCAAGCCAACAAATGGAAACAATATGTGAATCTTGCGAGAAATTTAAAAAATTAAATATTAGTGAAAAGAACAACTTTGTCAGATCAAAACGACTCTGTACAAACTGCTTGTCCCACACACATAATATAAATAATTGCGAAAGCAAATTTAACTGCGTTTATTGTCAAAAAAGACACCACTCAATGTTGCATTTTAACAAACCTCCTATGCCACCCCAAAATAATGCTTACATTAGCACAAAAAGAACCACGGGTTTAGTTGCAACAGCAAGTCCCGAAACACAAAACCCCGAATTTGGCCAAGAGGCACTATGTTACTCAAAGACATCAAAGACCCATGCATTACATAGCGAAATTCAAAGTATGGTATTACTACCCACAGCAGTCGTCTCCATCGAACACCGAGGAGCACTATTCAAACTTAGAGCCTTAATAGACCAAGGATCACAACGATCCTTCATAGCGTCTAAGGCACAAAGTAAACTAAAACTGCCAACGAAACAAGCAAAATTTTAAATTACTAGAATGGGTGGAAGAGTTATACAGAACTCTAATAAAATCTGCCCCATTACCCTAATATCCACGCAAGCGAATAAGCGTATTCTAGCAGAAGCTATAGTCTTACCACAATTGACAAATACTGAAACAGTTAACACCTTGACAACTGAAGTTGAAGAAATATCCAATGAATGCCTTAATACACAATTAAGGAAATTTGTTGAGTTAGTAAGAGTATACAATATTTTCTTAACACCGTGATGACACATGCGGAAAATGGATGAAATCGGTTTACAAAAACGCCTACTTCCCATATAATTCAATTTTGAATTCCTTCTGATTCGTTCACTTTATAATATATACATTAGAAACCAATGAATATCGCGGAATAAAACTTTTCACAAATACTGTATATGATCTGTGGCATCACTTGAGAAAAAAGTGTCGAAATAAGACTATAACTTTTCAATGCCCCGGATATCGAATATGAAGAGCTCAGTGCCTTAGGGTAATTTTTCACCGAAAATATCGGTATATCTCTCAGATATCTTAGTTTAATGCAGAGGGAATCTTTTTCTTCTAATAGTGTGTCTCTGTACCAAAAATGGTTAAAATCGGGTAATAACTACAATGGGCTTAATACCTTATAAATCGGTTAATATGTGAAATATCTTAGCTAAATTGAGTATATAATCTCACACATTATTGTGTTGGTGAAAATGAGTGAAATCGGTTCAGGAATTACCTCAGCCCATATACTATATATGAGGATTTTCGTTATTCTATTGGACTTTACGCCGAATATATGGATCAAATTGTGTGTTGTCTTAATAAAAATATGGCAATAAATTGCGAGAGTATAAAATGTTCGGTTGCACCCGAGCTTAGCATTTCCTTACTTGTTCTTTTTAGCGTCTTGTAGTTGAATGCCAAGGTCATCATCGCTTTACTGTGTAGTTGGGGTAAGGTTACTCATTGCCTGTGTTTTACAACCAAGTACCAAAACTTTAACGTTTTCCCGGCATACGAAAACCGAAAACAATATCTTGATTTGCAACTAACAAATTCGTCATCATTTAATTCATTCTTATGAAACACATCAATTGCATTTGCATTAATCACGAAATTTTTTTTTATTACAATTGTACCTAGTATACAATGATTAAATACTAACAACAATTCAATTCTAATATGTTAGAAATAATAATTAAAAGTTAAATGTTAGAGGAATTAATTTGCTGCTACAGTTGCCTTGCAAAGTCTGAAGGCCTCTTACGTTTCAGTCGGTTTTCTCGTTCTTCATATCGTGAGTCTTTGTAAGTTTGGTTATTTCGTTTACTACTGAATTTACACCAAAATCACGGTGAAAGTCAGCAGATCTAACATACCAAGGAGCTTTAACTATACTTCTTAGTACCTTATTTTGGAAGCGCTGAATGCAGGCAATACAGTTTTGACTTGAGCACCCCCATAGTTGAGCTCCATAGGCCTAAATTGGCCTAAATGTATTTGATTATATGTACATGAACAGCTTGTTTTCGATTAAAAGCGTGGATCTCCTACCGACTAGATGGAAAAACTTAGCATATTTTAAATCAAGCTCACCCTTTTTTCTTGACATGCTCTTTCCAGCTAAGCTTAGCATCTAGGGTAATTCCTTGGTACTTAGCATTATTGTGATGTGGTATAGGAGTACCATTTATATAAATGGAATAGATGGATAAGGTGTTTTCGATCTGTTCTTGATTTGAGCCTCTTTATGAGAACATTCTCGAAGACTTTCGATAGAACAGGCATCAGCGATATTGGCCTATAAGATGTGACATAATGTAGTGTTTTACCCGGCTTAGGTATCATATTAACTCCAGATACTTTCATTCAGTTTCGTTTAATTTTATTGGTGCGACATCTTTTATTTGTTTATTAATATTCCTTGCAGCTTTTCTATCTTGATTTGCAACTAACAAATTCGTCATCATTTCCTTCATTATTATGAAACACATCAATAGGCTTAGCATTAATTACGAAAATTATACTACAATTGTACTTATGGGTTGCCAATAATACTAAATCGATCCATTAATTTGCTGCATTTCTAATATCGATCATGAATCTGGACGCAATATGCTCCACGACAGCAAATTGAATTAATTTGTCTATACAGTTCAGAAATTATAAATACATCAATGTGAAGGATTTCTCCTGGTAACATCCCATATCATGTTTATATTATCATGTCATGATTTATAAATCAGATGTTTTGGACTCATACATATACATAAGAGTGTTTCTGTACTGTTAGCTAGCAAAGATTCTGCTGTGAAACTATGAAAAACAATTTATGAGTTAATATAAAAATTAAAAAAAAAAAATTTATTTAAAAAAAAATAAGTGACATTTTTTATGGCGAAATCTTGTTAAATCGAGCGGATTATACCCATGACAGACGGCGGCGTTAATTCGGATTAACAGCTCTAATCGGGGTTAATTCGAGAGTTATTTCAGTTATCCCCGTTTGCTTACTCCCATTTAATCCTCAAAATTTTAGAGAGATAGTGGGAGTTCGTGGCATTTTCGTTGGCAACATTGTTAAACATGCCCGCTTTTAACCTATTGTGAATGAAAATATGCAATACTGACATCTGTTTTTTTTTCAAATAAATGTAAACAAAAACATACGCTTGCAATGAAATTGCTAATTTTTTCTAAAATGGAAGTTCTAATAATAACGTATTTATGTATATTTTTTAATAATTAGTGATTTTGTACTAACTGTGTGGCTATCAACCGCAATGTTTGCTTTCTATTCAAGTTTATTTTACCAAAATGGAAATATTATTGCCAATCAGCTGTTATGGGAGTTTATAACTCGTTCTGCTGCCGTCTGTCACCTGCATATTTGGAACTGATTAAAAACGCAGTTAATCCGAATTAACTTTGCCGTCTGTCTAGGCGTATTAGTGCCTGTGGGAACATAATATTAGGAATAGGAGATTTACCCAACACTAGATCCGGTGGTTTGCATTGGTACTTATTTTCTAAACATGTTTTTCTGTTTGTAATAATTGTTTCAAGTAATTTTTAAATATTTGGAAAATAGCACTATCGAGAAATTGGTTGAAAGTTTTCATTTAACTCTCGATGGGGCCGGTTGTGTTATGTTACTTTTGTTTACTGTTGGTCATCATTAAATCTATGTCGAGAAGTTCAGTATGAATAAACTTAACATCACGAAAAGCTATTAATATAGAGTTTTGAATTTTACACAGTGTGGGAAGATTACAGTATAGTCCATTGGTTCGTTAGTGTTTGTGAGCACATGCCCATACATTTTTTGTAAAATTATATTTGTACTTCTACTGCATAAACCTGAGTTACTTGAGGATATTTCACCGGACATAGTTTCAACATAAACGGTGCGGTCTTCCGGGCTTACAATAAAATTTAAATATGAAAATTCTTCAACAAATGAATTTTAATTTTGCTGTTTGGATTTTTTTCTGACAACGGGGTAAGTTCAGGATATTGGAGTAAAACCTCATCAGAAGCTAAATTATGGTAAAATTTTCTGAATGTACTTTGTGCTTCGTCGTCAATTTTGTTTTAATGTTTTTGTACCAAGCTGTCAGTTTTCACGGCGAACACATAAGCTTAAAGGTTTGACGGTAAAGGTCCAGACCGTTAAATGAACGGAAGATACGTAGAGTCATTTCAAGGCAACGTAAAAACTCTACTCCTGTTAGAAAAAAACCAACAACAAATAGTAAAACTGATAAATTTGCTGAATTTCTTAACGAAATAAACCAGACAACCGGAAATCAATAAAACTGTAATAAAACACAATTTCCTTTGCTTTTGTAAAAATGAATATAAAAGATATAAAACAAAATCACTTAATTCACAATATTTCCGAGAACTTGAATAACCTGAGTTCATTAACATTAGTCAGCATTTAAGTAATAACGATGCATAAGCAAATGCATACTTTAATGTAAAACATATGTAATAAGTAAAATAAGTAATTATGCTTTGTAAGCAGAAATACCATTGTACCATTAACTTGAACCATTAAATTGTAAATTCAGTCTGACTTAACCATCTAATTCAACTGGTCTTTTCTTTCACAAATTCGGTAATTATTTTTAAAAACGCTTAGACACATTCTAGTATTAAAATTGGCGCAGTCGCTAGGATCCTTTAAAAAAGTAAAGTGAATTAAAGGATCCAGGGATACGAACCGTGTCCTAAAGAAAGTAAAATTAAAAAAATTATATTTCGCGTAAATCACTTTTATAATACCCAAAAACAATTCTGCGAATCTGTAGCCAACTCAGGATTTGACCAGACCCTCCAGAATATAATAAAATATATATATATCAAAAGTCAAACACAAAACAAAAATAGACACCACCAAAACCAAAGGTGTAGTGAACATTCATTGTGTGAGTGAATATTGGTTAAAAAAAGGTGTGGAGTGAACACTAACGGAGTCGCCACCACACCATACATATATCTAAAACGAAAATTAGGAAAATAAATAAAGTTGAAGTGGACACCACTAAGAATAAAGTTCAGTGAGCACTTATAAAAAAAATAAAAAAAGGCAAAAGTGAATGAAGCGACAAGAACAATTCGACCAAAGAAGAAAGATAGAGGACGGGCAGACTCAGATGTCAGCGGTGGACTTAGTGGAAGAACTTGCCCGCAGAGAACAGCAGCTGGAGCAGATGAGGCTAGCAGACTTAGAACTGTGGAATCGGACGGAGAAGAATAGTGGTAGCAGAAACTTCTTATTGAAAACAGTCAACGATCTACCAACATTCACGGTGACCGGAGATATCACCATTAATTAATTTTTTAGCAGTATCGAAAATCTGCTTTCATCAGTTAAGGACGATATTCAAGGCGAAGCTAAGGAGACAATCATCAACATCCCACAACCATATAAATGTCATCTTATAAAGGAGACATTGAAGCTGATGTACAGGCCGGACGTAGAGCCATACCATCTTTACAAGAAAATAGGAAATCTTAAGGAGAGTTGTGTTAATGATCTTATTAGCGAAATTCAAAACATTAAATATAAGTCGGACGAATTGACCTTATACTATAGAGGTGACATCTACATAGACCTGAGTAACATGGACAGTTTACTAGTTAACACAATAAAAGAAATGACTCAAGGAGTCTTGTTAGACAAAAATAAAAGGAGATAATCCAAATGACAAAAATTAAAGTATCCTGATAGAGGACATGGACAAAGAAATAACATAAATTATGGGAATAGAAATAATCAAGGTTCATATAACCAAATTTACCAAAATGACATTAGGCATAACACATCAGGCCAATATAAACAAAATAGCGGAAGATTTAATAACAATCATAGATCAAATTCAGGTAACTTTCAAAGTCCACAAATGTTAAGAAACTATAGACCAAATTTAGGACAAAATGAACGAAATCAAAACAGACAGAAACATAAATAATAGAAGGAAAAATTTCATTAAATAAAAATGAGTCAGATTTTTTAAATAAACCATTCAACTTCAGTGAAATATGCACTTTAGAGGCAACGAATGAAAAAATAAAAGGAATTCAGTTAGATCATTTAAATACAGAAGAATTTAGAGAAATCACGGCATTATTGAAGATTTTCGAAAATTTATTATTTAAAGAAGGAGAAAAATTAACTAGTACTACAGATATCCTCCTCAACACGAAGAGGAAGTTCGAAGGCAAATCAAAGAAATGGGAGAGCAAGGAATTATAAGAAAAAGTAATTCTAGATACTCAAGTCCCTTGATTGTAATTCCAAAAAAGTGGATAATTCAGGAAAAAGAAAATACAGAATAGTAGTTGATTACAGAAAATTAAATGAATGCTGATAAATATCCCTTAACAAATATAGAATCAATATTAGATAAATTGGGACATGCCCAATATTTTACAACATTGGACCTAGCAAAAGGGTACCATCAAATTACAATTAAAGAGGAAGATAGGTGTAAGACAGCGTTCGTAACTCCTCATGGCTTGTATGAATTTACTAGAATGCCATTTGGGTTAATGAATGCACCGGCAACCTTTCAACGTCTTATGAATGAAATATTACAAGATTTTATAAATAAAACTTGTGTAGTATATCTATATGATATACTCATCTTTAATACAACATTGCAGGAACATTTGCAATCAATTAAAGATGTTTTAAAAGTATTCGAATCAAAACATTTGAAAATACAAAAGGATAAGTGTAATTTTCTAAAAAGGAAACAGATTTTTAGCGCACATTTTAACAAAAGATAGCATGAAACCTAACCCAAATAAAATAAAGGTAATAGAAGAATTAGAATTACCAAAAACGAAAAAACAGATAAAGATCTTTTTAGGTATAACCGGCTAATATAGAAAATTTGTTAAAAATTATGCAAAGATAGCACAACCAATTACAAAATATTTAAAGAAAGGAGTCAGAATTAATGCAAAAGATCCTTCATTCATAGAAGCTTTTATAAAACTTAAGCAATTTTTTTTTTTTTTCATATAATTCTTTATTTATTGAATCTGCTCTTTGGAGCCTAACAATAAGTTATAAAATCTTAATTCTAATTAAAACTAGACAAGCTCAACCAATTGATTGAGTTGTTTTGGTGAAACGTTGCTCCTCAGTGTGCTGGCATATCTCTTCTTTTTAGACGTGATTGATTACAAGAATGTAATAAAGCATTAGCCAATGGGTTTGGGTGATCGCGGAGTTTGGACAAATATTTATTTCTGCTGTTCTCTACTTCTTTCTTTACCATGAGAATACCAAGATCTTTATGGATAGTTTCATTACGCATATACCATGGTGAGCACGTGATTGTTCTAAGCATTTTTGATTGGAATCTCTGAATTATATCGATATTGGTTGCACAGGTCGTACCCCACAGTTGGATGCCGTACATCCAAATCGGCTTTATGACCGCGTTGTATAATAGAACTTTGTTGTCTAGGCTAAGTTTTGAATTTTTATTTAAAAGCCAATTTAAATGTGCTGCTCTTATCTTCATGCAGGTTATTTTGCACGATATGTGTTTTCTCCACGTGAGCCTTCTATCCAAGTGAATACCAAGATATGTTACTTCAGTCGCTTGGGGTACTAAAATATTGTTCATTTTAACTGCCGGACACGTTTTTGGTCTTAGAGAAAATGTAACATGCTTGCACTTCTGTTCGTTTACATTTATACGCCAGTTTGCTAGCCATTCTTCGACAAAAATCAAATGCGCTCCTAATACTTTTGATGCTATAATTGGGCATTTGTTTCGGCTCACTAAAGCTGTGTCATCCGCAAAAGTTGATGTCAAAATATTACTAGCTGTTGGAAGGTCTGCTGTATATATTATGTATAGAGTTGGCCCTAAAACACTGCCCTGAGGTACACCAGCTTTTATTGGTCGTTCTTCAGATATGAAGTCTCCTACTTTGACAGTAAACTTTCTATTTTTTAAATAAGACTCCAAGGTTTTATGCATTTCGAGAGGTAAGCTTTTTTTAAAAGCAATTGATAATCTCACAACCAATTTTACGGTATCCAAATTTTGAAATGGTAAAGAACTTTAAAAGTTTATTAAAATTAGGAAAATATCAATTTAACATTGAATATATAAAAGGAAAAGAAAGCAAAGTAGCAGATTTTCTTAGTAGAATAGAAAATAATGAGGACGTTTTAAAAGAAGAAAAAGGAGATGAAAGTACTGAGGAAAATAACTTAAAAGTAGTTAACAATATAGATGATAATATATCAATACAAACAATTCATTCAGCAGAAGAAAATTTACAAGATCATTTTTATATAAAAAATTAAATAGTAAACAAATATAAAACTCAAATTATTTTAACAAATAAAAAAACAGAAGAACTAAAAACGATTCATGGCAAAATAATAATATTTATTTCTGAATATGATTTCGGTAGATTGGGTGAAATATTTAGAAAATATATAGCACAAGGAAACGTAGGAATTTATTCAGAATTATCTGAAAGACAGTATAATATAGTTGAAGAGAAACTTCGATATTTCGCTATATCATATAAGAGAAAGTATGCATTCAGGTATACAAGAGACTTACAGCCCTATTCTGTGCACTTGACAAAATAACAAAAAAAAATTGAAAATTTTTTCAGATTTTTATCAAGAAAGAATTTTTTTGGTATTCTGTGACAATTTTGATAAAATAAAAAGCTTCAGAACGCATAGCTTTTTCCCACACGTGTGGGAAACAAAAAATGTAAACAGAAATAGCTGATTTCTGTCCAATTATATTGATTTGAATTGAAAAATTTATTTGAATTATTTTACAACGTAAGTTTTCACATGCATTTCAATATTTGTTGCAAAATAGTTAATAATTTAACTTCAATTTCACAATAAATCCTTTGCTCTTGGTCTAGACGTGAAGTTTCTGAGAGGGCGCAAATATTCCATGCTCCGAATCTAGCCCTATTTTTCATGCAAAAGGTCGTTATTTGGATGAGTGTTTGTTTTAACCGAGCCTTCTTCATTGTGGCTTCGTTGATAAGTTTGGTTTACGATTGACCGGTTATCAGCCTATCTATCCGATTCTGATGTATCGAGAATTCTGAGATATCGATTGAAGCCTTTCAGGCCTGATGCAAAGTATTTGGTTTGACTTTACAACCCCATTTACTCTATATTTACACTGTCGCCAGAGCCTCGCTAATCTCTCTAACCAAACAAGGAGAGCCGCGCGTAAATGAGGTTGATTGATAATTGGATGACAGAGGCTATATATTCGCTTTTCCATCCCCCCCTAGTCTTTCTCCCCCTCAAAGACACAGAATACTACATAATATAATACATATACATATGTCCTTTATAATATATTTAAAACTATTTGTTATGTTTAGCTTCAGAAAGGTTCCTTGGGGACTACGAAATCTAAACTTTGTTCTTATTGGCAAAAATTTGCTAAGCCGTAATCGCATGCAATATATACATAGAAAACAATTTCGTCAAAGTTACTCTCATTATCTTCAACTTCTTCAAATAAACTTCTTAATATAAAAACGGCTCAATAACGCGAGCCATCCACATGTTCATATTTTTCCTCTTTATATAAATAACGACAAAAGTAAAATGTCAAGAAGTAAAATATGATAGGAATCACATACCTTCATCGTAAAATTAGAAGATTATTTTACCAAAATAGGAAAACCAAATAAAATAGTAGTTGACAATGAATTTAATGCTGCAAGAAATAAAGAATTTCTAATTGAAGAATATATAGAACTTCATTTAACCAAACCCAACAGTCACACGTGAAATACAGACATTGAAAGATTTCATAATAGAATTTCCGAAAAATTTAGAATGTTATATAAATTAAATAAAAATTTATCCGTTAAACAGCTAATACAAAAGGCTATTAGAAATTATAACGAGAGATTTAATTCAACAATAAAATGTTCACCAAATCAGGTTCGACATAATGAAGTAGATAGGAAATAGTAAAAAACAATTTAATAGAAACGAAGAATAAAATTATAAATAAATTAAATCAAACAAAGGTAAATTATGAAGAAAAAAGGAAAAAGGATTTATAAAAAATTATAAAGCAGTTAGGCACAAGCAACAGCCAGATGAGGAAATAGTAAAAAACAATTTAATAGAAACAAAGAATAAAATTATAAATAAATTACATCAAACAAAGGTAAATTATGAGGAAAAAAGAAAGGAAGGATTTATAAAAAATTATAAAGCAGTTAGTCACAAGCAACAGCCTAAATATAGAAAACAAAATTTTAGACAAAATACATATCGGTAATATAAAAAGGTCATTAAAATTTACAGATTTGGATAATAATGACAGCAAGAATTCTAATGACATAACAGTGTAAAGGGACAATGGTTTTGACAGAAATAACGGAACAAAATGGATTCATAGACTTACAGATTAGAGATCAGGAAATTCCAAAAGATAGCGACATAGTACTACATATGAGTGACGTTCCACAATTAAAAAATATTCTTAATGACATGAACGACAAAATAATCTTAATGAAAATATAAAATAAAGAAATACTACAAAGAGAGTTATTGGAAACAAGGACTAATTTAATGACACTTATGCCAGTTAAAAGTAGGAATATAAGAGGTTTATTTAACGCAATTGGCAGTATGTCAAAATGGCTTTTTGGAACAATGGACGACCTTTTACGAACGAACGACTCATTTAACGAACAAATTCAAATTAACAATTATTTTGCATCCGCTATTGAACATTTAAAAGAAATTGTTAAAAGCGATAAACTAAAAATAGAAAAGAATTTAATTCAATAAATCAATTTATATATGAAGAATATAAACAGAATTTATACTTAGATCAATATACAAAAATTCAATTCTTAAAAAGTGAAATAGAACAAATACAAGAAAATGTTGTATCTGCTAACTATGGGATAATACATCCGAACATTTTAACTAATGAAGAATGTAGAAACAGTAATGGTAAATAATAAATTTCTAGTATTTGGAATAAAAATACCAAAAAATTTTGAAAATGTAAAAATAAGAAAAATAATACCAAAGCTAACAATAAAAATAATAAAATAAATGCAAAAATAAAGGAAATATTTACATAAAACATTAATATTTGAAGATAATAAATCAGAAGGTTAAAATGAGCAAACATTGTATCTTAAGAAATAATTGTAATCTTATAAAATGTAAAGAACTCGAAATATGTAGAAACTCGAGTTTAATAATACATGTTATCAAGAAATACCTTTAATAAGTGGAAACTATTTAATAAGATTTAATAATTGTTCTATTAAAATTAACGACTATTATTTTTCTAATTTTGTCGAAGAAATTGAAGAGAATATTGTAACTTTGAAATATAAAGATATTCAGAATTTTACAAAAAAAAAAACAATACTTTTGATGAAATAGTAGAACATAAAGCAAATATGGAAAACATTTTTAAATTGAAAATACATACAAATATATCACATATTTGCAATATCTTAAGCATTATTATAATTTTGTTAATAGCTACTCTCATTATTAAAAAACACAAGTGTATAAAAATAAAATTAAATAAAAGAACCCAGGAGAATTCTGATATAAAAGGGAGAGTAGTTACATATATGAATAAACCAACAAAGTAAAACTGATGAATCTGCTGAATTTCTTAACGAAATTAACGAGACAACTGGAAGTCAATAAAACTGTAATAAGACACCATTTCCTTTGCGTTTGTTAAAATCAATGTAAAAGATATAAAACAAAATCACTTAATTCACAATATTTCCGAGAACTTGAATAACCTGAGTTCATTAACTTTAGTCAGCATTTAAGTAATAACGATGCATAAGCAAAAGCATACTTTAATGTAAAACATATGTAATAAGTAAAATAAGTAATTATGCTTTGTAAGAAATACCATTGTTCCATTAACTTGAACCATTATAATTAATAAATTGTAAATTCAGTCTGACTTAACCATCTAAACCAACTGGTCTTTTCTTTCGCAAATTCGGTAATTATTTTTAAAAACGCTTAGACACATTCTAGTATTAAAATTCACGCACATTCCATGGCGGTTGGTATTAAAAAACTGTAACTAATAGTATCGTCAAAGCTAAGCTTTATAACGATAATACTTTATTAATGATATTGTCACTATTTATCGAATTTAGTTTAAAATTATTTTTTAATGTCAATAACAATACAAAGCCCGTGACCGTGTCTACCTTTTTTGTTATGGACGACAGGATTTTAGTTTGAATAATTGATGTAAATTACCGAAAGCAAATCTTCTGGCATAGAATTAACCATCTGTATATTATGGAACGACGAAAGATCAGATATAAAGACGGTCGCATTGATAAAAGTGCCCAAGAGCATAAGTTAATAATACTAATATCGAAATCCGTTTGAGCGCGTTTGAAAACTACAGCTTTTAATTATAGCGGCCCGATCGTACGGTGCACTGGATTCTCAAACTGATTTTGTCTCTCCCCTGGCAATGCATACAACGTATACTATTAATTTAATTTATTTGCCTTTATTGTCCTAAAAGTATTAAAGTGAAACCAAAAAAATATTTCAGTCACTTAAAACTATTAAATTTTTCATGAAAACGTCTCTTCTCTGCCGTATTTCCCCTAGCAAATCAACTGCCAGGGGAGAGAGTTAGAGACCAGGGGAGTTACTATTCATTATGTCACCCGGACCGGAAGTCGTGAGCTGCTTGAGTATTGATACTTTCTTGCGTAAACTTCTGAACATTACCTCTTCCCCACCTCCAGTCCTAGCCAGCATCAACAAAAACAAAAATATTAGCCTCGCAATCCAACGCAGAATCGCTCTTACCAAGAGGTACTATTATGGACTGAGTGGACATTTAAATGTTAAAGTCCTCTCTCGATGAACCAACCAAACTCTAGAAGCCCGTTATCATTCCCGTTCTTCTGTATGGAGCAGAAGCATAGACGATGTCAACATCCGATGAGACGGCACTAGGAGTTTTCAAGAAAAAGGTTTTGTAGAAGATTTATGGTCCTTTGAACATTGGCAAAAGCGAATACCGAAGATGATAGATGAACTTACATAGTTCAGCGATTAAAAAGACAGAGGCTATGCTGGCTGGGTCATGTTGTTCTAATGGACGAAAGCGCTTCAGCTTGGAAAGTGTTTGATACAGTACCCGCTTTTGGAAACAGAGGAACAGTTCCGTTGGAAAAACCAGGTAAAAAGTGACCTGTTTTTGGTATTGCCAATTGGCCGCAAACAACAAAAAGAAGAGATGATTAGCGCTCAAATAGATTCGCCTATAATCGCATAAGCGGTGCATACGTCAATTATATATATGTATGTAGCCAGGAAGCTGACAGAAATACTGATGCTAACTATTACAACCCTTACAGACTGACCAAACTTGACGAGACGCCGACACGGACACTAACACGGACGACAAGAGAAGAACAGAAAAGGAAAACGAATTGAGTCGTGGTATAACCATAGTGTAAGACAGATCTCGCGTTCTAAAAATTGTACAAGTTAATAAACTTAATATTATTTTACAACCAACTGTTACTAACTACTAAGGTATTAATTTTATTTATAAATAAAATGTAAAATGTAATGTAAAACGAAAAACATTAATAAAAAACCAAATTGTTCCCACATATATGTATATATATATAAATACTAAAAAAATTATCTTTGGCCGTATTCTCTATGCAATTGAAACCTCTTATCGTAGAATCACCCATATATGGATTATTTAAGAATGACCAAATAGCAAAAGTGCATCTATTGTTGAATGAACATATGCATATCACAAATTAATAATCTATAATCTATAACAACTAAACTTAAGCGCCAAATGCACTTGCAGACTTGCATACACACCGGGTCGCAAGATCTTCCGCTAGGTTCAGATGGTATGTGAATGTCGGTCGTAGCAAGGCTTCAATTGTTATCAGTACAGGGGAAGGATAGTTGTCGGGCGATTAAGACTCCCCTCAGTTGGGTTGTTTACCAGGTTTCAGTATTGGGACCACTCTTTCGATTTTAAACATTTCGGGTATTTTAAGAGTGGTCTGCGACAAGTTGAGTACCGTGGTGAGGAATTCTACACCCGTTGGACCTATTTTTTTAACATTAAAGAATTAATATCGTCTGTGCTAATGGCTTTGCAGGACATGGTCTGGTGAAACCAAGTGGCACTCAATTGTTTGGCAAGCTATGCACCCGTCTGGTGACGCGCCTTTTAGCCTTGTGAACCGGAGGGGGCAGTATGAATTGCCGGCTAAAATAGAACGCGTACCTCTCAGGGTCCAAGGAGACTACCGAATAGAATTTCCACTTGATCGTCTTGTGTTATCCTGTCTTGTTTGACAGGGATTTGAAGGTCGACCAGAGCTTACTCACACCAGTGCAGAGATTGCAGGACTTAAAGTGCTCTACCCATTTCGACCGTTTATGGTTGTTTACCAGTTGTATCTCCAAATTAAGGTGAAGCGCTCATTTTCTAAAACTGCCGGTTCAGCCAGGTTTTGCATATTATTAGGCCACCGCACCACAAAGATGGTGTTGTGCTTTAACGTCGCCAAGTACCAAACAGTTTTCGCCACGAAGTAGTGCACTAATATTCGGGCGATATCCTGTTGGGCAACAAGTAACTGGGGGATGTATATATAAAATATATCGAGCTTAACATTGCCTAACCGGACCGCTATACTCTGACATTCTAGGGTAGTGTCCCTGCGGTCGATGTCGCCTTAGATAGGATTGATACGCCTTCGAGGCTCCTAAAATCAACTATCTTCTCGATCTTGCTCCGGAGTCTGTTTCATTTAAATTGTAAGAGTCGTGTGTAGCAGCAGTGAACCTGGGAGTGACGAAGTGACGTCCGGTGGAGGTTGTTGCAGCTATGTTACCCGCAGAAGAAATTGTTGCGCTTCGGTGTTGTTTGGCGGCTCCGATGTTTTTAGTTGCGCGGTTAGACTCCTATTACAGCATGGGACAACGAAGCACTTAACTCACGTGTGGTGCGCAGACTAGAACGTACCGGTAAGTGACACTAACCGGTGCAAAGATTGCATCTGACTCAGGTTACGTTCCGATGTATTATTACGAAAAGAACAGGCTATGCGAAAGGCCAAGAGTTGTCCTTTGGGCCTCGCACGAGGGTTGGAGTGTAATGAATGTTAAGAGGAGAGGATTGATCAGAATGGAAGTCATGCTGCCTAGTTCAGCTCCTAGGGGCCGAACAACAATTCAGTCAGTTTTTCGAACTGTTGTTTGCTTTAGCTACAAAAACATTTGTTGTTAACATTTTTATAAAAATGTACATATAACAAGTAAGAAAGGGCTACGTTCGGGTGTAACCGAACATTTTATACTCTCGCAAGTTAATGGGCCTAATCATTGAATCCGTTTGAATCGAACCATTTTTCGGTCGAAAACTTTGCGTCGGAACGACTCGAAAAAATATGTCGCTAATTACGGAATCATTTTGAATTTTGAAAACGTAAAAGAAATAAACCATTTGGAAGTTCTTATGTAAATAATTACTGCTGATGGACTAAATTATATTTTAAATTGGTATTTTAGAGACAAGAGACAAACAGATACTAACAAATATAAAATAAAGATGTTTAAAAGTGTTATAAAGTTGGCCCCTCGAAATAACGAAATAATTTTCTCAAAGAGCGTCAGGCGAATTAAATATTTTTTTGGAAGAAATTTCACAAACTTCGGCATAAAGCCCAATATGATATCGAGAATCACTATGTCTATTATATGTATGTATGTATGTATACATACATACATGTATGTGATTGGATTCAACCGTTTAGCGGGTTATAGCCGAATCGATGAGAGCGCGCCACTCCTCTCTTTCCTTCGCAGTTCGGCGCCAGTTGGAGATTCCAAGTGTAATCAGCTCTCCACCTGGTCCCTCCAACGGAGTGGAGGCCTTCCCCTTCCTCGGCTTCCTCCGGCGGGTACTGCATCGAACACTTTCAGAGCTGACGAATGTTCAGAGGACCATAAATCTTGCGCAAAACCTTTCTCTCGAAAACCCCAAGAGTCGTCTCATCGGATGTTGTCATCGTCCACGCTTCAGCGCAATACATCAGGACGGGAATAATGAGCGACTTATAGAGTTTGATTTTGGTTCGTCGAGAGAGGACTTTACTTTTCAATTGCCTACTCAGTCCAAAGTAGCACCTGTTGGCAAGAGTGATTCTGCGTTGGATTTCAAGGCTGACATTGTTGGTGTTGTTAATGCTGGTTCCCAGATAAACGAAATTATCTACAACTTCGAAGTTATGACTGTCAACAGTGACGTGGGAGCCAAGACGCGAGTGCGCCGACTGTTTGCTTGATGACAGGAGATGTATATTATATGTGGACTGTGGTAATTCCTAGACCGTTTTTCTTCATTTTCACCACCCACCGATAACATAACAAAGATTTTCATCCTCTTGACTGGCATAGGCACTGCCCAGTTTACAACAGCAGAAGTCACACGATAGTGAGTCACCCTGTCTGAAACCTCGTTTGGTATCAAACAGATCGGAGAAGTCCTTCCCGATCCTGACGCAGCTTTTGGTGTTGCTCAACGTGAGCTTACACAGCCGTATAGTTTTGTAGGAATACCAAATTCAGACCTAGCGGCATAAAGGCAACTCCTTTTCCTGCCAAAGATTTGGCGCATGGTGAATATCTGCTCAGTTGTGGATTTTCCAGGTCTAAAGCCACACTGATAAGATCCAATCAGTTTGTTGACAGTGGACTTTACTCTTTCACACAGTAAGGTTGATAGATCCTTATGCGCGATATTAAGTAGGCTTATTCCACGGTTATTGGCACAGATTGTAGGGTCTTCCTTTTTATAGATTGTGGAGAGCACACTGAGATTCCAATCGTTTGTCATGTTTTTTTCCGATCATATTCTGCAAAGATGCTGATGGATGCACCTTATCAGTTCTTTGACGCCGTAATTGAATAGCTGGGCCGGCAATCCATCGCCCAACAAGTGCAACACGTGCAAGTCGAGTAGAAAATGGTTCGGCTGTCGGTTGTGATTGCAGCTTCTCGATGTAGAACCTTCCTTGTGTTTGTTGATATGCGCGATCTGGTTGCACATTCTTTACCCACCCTAGCGTTGAAATCGAAATCCCCAAGCACGATTTTGACATCGTGGCGGGGGCAGCGCTCATAGGTATGTTTTAGGCGTTCATAAAAAGTATCTTTGATCACATCGTCCTTCTCTTCTGTCGAGGAGTGGGCGCCAATAACCGATATGTTGAAGAACCAATGTTTTGAAGCAGATTGTGGCTAGATATCCATCCAACGTAGTGAATGCCAGAGGGGTTACTCTGTAAGGCGTTACGAAAGAGAATAGCGTTGCGAAGGGAAATCGGTACTCTTTAAAAATTTCGAATTGTAGAAAATGTTGAAATGTTTTTCGTTCACATATTTTCAAAAAAGTTCACATTACTGCCAGAAAAAAAAATAAAATGTAACAAATTCAAAAGCATAAAAGTCAAACACGTAAGGAAATGCAAGGTTCGGGTGTAACCGAACATTTTGTACTATCATTTTATTATATATTGTAAGACTCAGAGACAATGAAAATTGTTTCAAGGGTTGGTAAAACTTTATTACGATTGCAGAATTTGTTTACGGTATCCATAATTGAATGTCTTACATATGTTTTACACTTAAAAGTAATAATATTTTTATACTCTCGCAACAAAAGTTGCTAAGAGAGTATTATAGTTTCGTTCACATAACGGTTGTTTGTAAGTCCTAAAACTAAACGAGTTAGATATAGGGTTATATATACCAAAGTGATCAGGGTGACGAGTAAAGTTCAAATCCGGATGTCTGATCCGAATTTAATAAAATTTCTTCAATAAATTGCGAGAGTATAAAATGTTCGGTTGCACCCGAACTTAGCCTTTCCTTACTTGTTAATTATAACAAAATTTCGATGGCATACTTCTACAATTTGTGTACCTGCAGTTGAATTCGGAATTTCTATAAAGTCATCCGGATTTCAATCCTTCTCGTCGATCTGGTCATTCTCGGTTAACTCTATCTATGTCTTTTAATTTTAGATGTTAAAAAAACGATTATGTAAAAAAACTATTGTTCATGCTGCAAGAGCATAAAAAGTGTACAATATAAAGAATCTTATGTTACATACATAATTCAAATTGTATTGTGTTTTAAATTATTTATTGAAATATGCAAATGAAACCAAACTTTCAAGCAAATACAAAACAATGTGATTACTTTATAGTTCTAAAATATTGAAGTCTATTTTATTTAATAAAGTAAATAATCAGCCTTATTGTAAATTTCATGTGAATAAAACATTCCCATGAATATTTTTTTTCACACGAAAGAAAATTTCGTATCATGAATTTCGTTTGAATGAAAACTTACATTCGAATTTCGGCATTCTGTCTCAAATATTTTTATTTTGATTTCGTGTTGATTCGTATTGAGGCTACAAATGAAGATTCCGTTTATAAAGCCAATTGCGCGACTGTTTTAGCATAAATGGATTAATTATCAATATAACAATTTTCAGTGCTGGCTCGAATTGCATTATCCACCACGGAAAAGGATGTAATAGTATATTCGAAGGGATAATGCAATAAAACAAGTTGAACGGACGCACATTGGATAGCAACTTAATAATCTTGAAACAATCAGAAATTGATTTCGATGGTGGCCCCAATTCAAGAAATAATGTTCCTATTCCAGTGGTCGGCACTGCTTGGCACAATTGTGCCCACTCAAATCACACGTACGCTTACGCTCTATCGTTCAGTCGTTGTCGAACCAGCAACGAATGAACATCGCGCTAAGTGCACTGCGCGAAATGCCTTACTGTTATGAATGTTGTTTAGTGTTATGTATTAAATTTAAGGTTTTAAGCTGTTTAAAGGCACTAATGTTAAGGCTTTTGTGATGCAACATATTTGTTTTAATAATAAAATAATTAAATTGATGAAATTAGCACCAAAATGCATGTTTTATGAAAAAATTGAAAACATTCTCAGAATATAAGGTTACAGTGTTTTCACTGGGTATTCATTATTTCGTGCTCACTTACACAGTCACAATTCCTCTCGGGCAGACCACTGTCCTATTCCTAAATGCATGTACTTTATCGTTATTTTCTTTGTGAAAGCTCATTACTATATCAGGATTTTCCACGAAAATCTTCAACTGTATTTTGTTAATAGACCTTAGGTTAGGCTTTATGGCTGTTCCCACAAGAAGGGGAAAACCTTCAGACTACATATAAGGATAGCCCTTTGTGAATTCAGAAAAAAACCCTAATATATATATTAAAACTCAAACAAAGCGCTGTGAACTTACTGAAAATCTGCATAGGTTGTTTACTTCTACAGCCGGCGATTCACGAAGATGTTCAAACGTGAGATCCACGGAATTTTATTCTTGATCTTGAATAGACGGTGCATTCCATAAGGAATTGTTGAGCGCGAGAAGGGTCTTATGATCTCCCAGCGCCTACCCTGCTCAGCTGAAGCCAAATTGTCCAGTAGATCACAAGGACGTATGTGCTCCTACTTGTTGCAATGTCGCTTAGAAGTTAGCGACTTGAACATTTTGAAGACTTATCAAATTTTCAATTTCATGGCTGCCGTACTAAAACATTTTAGACATATTTTATTTAAAGTGAAGTTTTTTTAGAAAATAATTTATAAATAGGTCGATTTATTTGTTTTAAATAATCGATTGTTATTGGAAATAATATATCAAAGCTATTGTTAGAGCTTTGAATAATTTCACATATTAGTGGCAGCTCTCCAGCGGTCATTGTCGTCTACAAAAATAGAAACATTTGTAATTAGCGACAACTTCAAGCTAACTGCCGTGAAATCGTGCTGTTGTCTAAATGACTGTGTCCATAAGAACTCATGTATTTTAATATTTGACAGATGCTGCTCGTCGCTTGTCGTCGTCTATGTGTTCAAGTTATGTTAAGAAAACTATTATACTCGTGCAACATGTTACGATTTCTTTTTAATTGTATAGATTGTAATAGGTTGTTTATTACATAAAATCTCAACCCTTTCATCCTAGAAATATATATCGTTTCTATCAGACATGTTCTGCAAATCGTTTTCGAGCAATATTTTCCCATTTTCCGTTTCCAAATCGTTTGAGATGTTTTCCAAATTGTTTTATTTTGGGTTTTTTGAACATCAGCAAATCGTTTGGCGCACTGTCAACAGGCAAGCAGCAAATCCACTTCGTATTTCCGAAACTCAAGAAGAAGTTTTGAAACATAATTCACTCGTACAATCATCGCATTTTGCTGAAAACTTTGGGAATAAAAATGTTAACACTGTTCTTCCACCCAGAGCAATATCGGTATACTTTGAAAACTGTAACAAATAATTCAGCTGTTTCAAATTTAAATTATAATCAAATGAAATCGAACGAATTGCAGAACACCTAAAACTAAATCGTACAAATTGTTATTTCGGATCCACGCATAGAAAATTTCCCCTTTCGCATTTGTCGTATTCTATAATTCGAATTTCGATTTGAAAACAGAGGATATGCCAATATTATTAATTTAATTAATTTCGGGTGTAACCGAAAATTATAGACTCTCGCAGTTGATTTAATTAATTTTATTAAGTTAGCATGCAAATTGACCCATATATTCCTATAGTATTATATATAGACGATTTCACTCATTCTAGCCAAAAAGATCCATTATATCCAAGATTATACGGTCACTTAATATTACTAATATATCTCACACAATATCTGTTGCAATAGCAATCTCCTTATAGTGCCAAGAAACACGTGTATCAAGTTTCATTAAGATACTTATCTCAATTATCACCCAAGTTATGTCGTCCTGATTATTATATCCAGACCATGTAGTTTTAGGTGCTACAAAAAACCGAAACGACCCTAGAAAGTTTGGTTTATGTCGCTTAAGTAGTTTACGCGGTATGCACAAAAAACTTATTAGGAGGCGCGGCCACGCCCACCTTCTCAAAAAAATTTAATCCAAATATGCCCCTTTCTAGTGCGATCTCTGGAGCCAAATTTTACTTGTTGAGTTTTATTTATGACTTGTCGCCATTTTGAGGGTGTGGCAGTGGTTCGATTTCGTACATTTGCAATACCAACCTTCTCATTGTGCCAAGGAATATGTGAAGCAAGTTTCATTATCTAAATTTTTACTCAAGTTATCGCTTGCACGGTTAGACGGACAGACACACATCCGGATTTCAACTCCACTCGTTATACTGATAAATTATGTAGGACAGTGCTTCCCAAGCTTAGTTTTGCCATGACCCGGTAATTTTCACACTGTCCTTTCGTGACCCACTTAAAAATATTCAACTCAAGACGGTTACATGAGATTAAATAATACACGTTTAATAATAGTAAGATAAATGTTTTATTAATATTAAATTATAATATTTTGGTATCTTTAGTACTCACTTTTTAGTGCGAAGTTTGTAGTTGTTGCTTATTTTTAATTATAGATTTCAAGTTTGCTGAAATTGCTGAAAGTTTTATTCTGAGATCGGGTTCCACTTCCAGTCTGTTTCGATATTTATTTTTAAGGTAAACTAGTGAAAACCCAGCTTCACATTTGTAAGTGGTCACAAAAGTCATTGCTTAATGAGCTAGTATTGTGTATTTTTGACGACAAGATAACCAAAACTCAATCAATGGTCTTGTGTCAAATGTATCCTTGAATGCTGTATCAGTTGACAGTTCAATCTCTCGAATCGACATCTGAATCTGGAAAATTTGTTTCGGAACCTAACTTGAATGTAAATGGATTTCTTATCCAAGCGTTGTTGCCATCGATTGGAGGACAATATTCTTCAAGATTCCTCTCCAGCTCTAATAAATGTTCTTTAAATTGAGTTAAGATGTCTTGTGGCAATGCAGTAATGTTATACTCTTTTTGTATTTCACATAATTACTAAATACTTTAAAGTTCCCTGTCTCCGCGCGTTGCAACCACACTATAAGCCTTTTTATTGCAGCTTCCACTTTGTCTTGCACTTTAAATATTGTTACATTGTTACCTTGCAGTGTCATATTTAGATTATTTAAAAATTCAAAAATATCAGATATGTAAGCCACTTTTACCAACCAGCTAACATCATGAAATCTGTCCTTGAATTCAAAGCTGTTGGGGTATGTTGCTCCAAAAAAACTTTTACTTCTTTTAATTCAATAAGCCTTTTTAAGACATTACCTCTTGACAGCCATCGCACCTAACAGTGTAAAAGAAGATGTTCGTGATCACTTCCCATTTCTTTGCACAAAACAGAGAACAATCTTGAGGTAAGTGGACGAGATTTTATGAAGTTAATGAACTTTACACACTCTTGCATCGTTGCTGTTAAGGGTAAGGGCATTTTTTGACGGCTAATGCTTCCCTATGAATGCTACAGTGCGTCCATACACATTCCGGAGCTGTGGCTTTTTCCTTGGATAAAGTCCAGTACGAATGCCTGACATTGCTCGTGCGCCATCACTACTTAATCCCACACACTTCTACCATTCAATGTTATTTTTGTTGATATAATCATTAATCAAGTTAAATATTTCTTCGGAGGTCGTTCGTGTTGGCAAAGATTTACAGAACAAAAACTCTTCATAAATAGTATTATCATAATCATATCGTACAAAACATATCAGATTGGCATTATCGGAAATGTCTGTACTTTCATCGACTTGTAAGGAAAAATAATGATATAATTTCAGATGGATTGGATGAAATGTTAAGTATAAATGCGTTTTATTGTCAATTTCTGTTCAAAGTGCGATAAATTCGGTGCACAAGTGTGCAAACCATAATATATTCGTTCGTTAACAACGGGAATTTGCATCCAAAGCAACGTTCGGGAAGACCAAAAATTTGAACGCCCCTTGAAGAACGCAATATCGTGCTGGTTTTCATGGACGAATCGCGCGTCGTAAGCCATACATAGGTAAGGTTAGACATAGGCAGAAAGAAGAGGTTGACGTTTGCTAAAAAAACTTTTATACAAGCCCTATTCGTTTTGGGAAAATATTCTGCACAACAAACTGAATAAAATCAAATGGGTTGATCTTACTCAAATCAAACTTACTTTCGCTCAAACAAGTGAATTTACACAAACATGTTCGATCAATCCACTCATAAATATCCGAAAGACGTGTTCGACAACTTGAGTGTGATTTTATTCAATGCTGAGTTTTGTTAAATGTGAGTAAAAATTTTGTTGTATGATGAAATCAAGAAAAATGTGATTTTTGCTGATCTCTGCTGTATATACAGTTTGTCAACTAATTCTTTGCAAAATGCAAATTGATACAAAAAATTTGCTTCGGCATTAAATTTCTACAACAAAGGTTTAGTTTTTAAGGATTTTTCAGTTAATGTATTATTATAAGATATACCTAGTAATAGAATATGTAAAAAAACAACAAAAGTGAAAACAAAAACATATAATAGGCCTGGAATAAGCAAAATCAACAAAAAAGCAATTGTCAATGAATTCTTTGCAAAATGCAACCACAAGTCGAAGAGAGATTCATGAGAAATTAACGGGACATTCTTTAAAAAAAACCAACACGAATACTTTTGGAAATATTGTCTGCAAATGAGTTCACGATAAATTTAAACATTTGGTATATTTTATTTCAAAGAAAAATATAAAAATTGGTCTGCAAAATTTATAATATTAAGCTATTATTCAGGGGCAAAAAAATAAAATATACTGCATTTGAAGAAGCCTTGAGACAAACTTTTAGGACTTTCGCTTGGCATTTACCTTAAATATTGCAATTTATATGCATACATATATAAAAGGAAGTGGTGTTAGCTGCACTGTTTATAACTGAAGGACGTCTGAACCGATTTGGCTTAAATTTAGTTTGGAGGTAGCTTAGGACCGGGGCTGAAAATAGCATACTATTTATTCCATTCCCGTGACGAGAACGTGAGTTCTAAGTAAATTTTTTTATTACGGTTATAATAATTCCAATTGGATATCTTAACATATCTTACAGAAATTGTGCCTCATATAATGCCCATGCGTTTTTTTATCCAAAATTTTGCATTATAAAATTCAATGTCAGTGTGGTAAAATTTGCTTATTGAGAAAGGGGTTAATATAGCAATAATTGAATCTGTTTGTCTTTTAGTGCAGTGTGTTTATATTTATGGTATTTTAACCAAGTTTGTTTTTTAATTTTGTTTTTTTTTCGCTCTTCGGTCAATGTAACATTTATATAACATGGGATAGGATATAACATAAACGGGAACGGAAATGCGATCACCAGAAATTAAATTAAATAGTTCAAATAAGTGTACCCCTGTTGAATACCCAACAAAAAGATGCCTGGATGCCCCTGGTAGTTCTGAAAAGACATTCCTCATGCCTTTAGTTTTAGCCATTGTTCGTGCGTGAATAGCAGCCACATTGTTAGAAGGATGACGTACAGCTCATTCAAGACTATAATTATAGTCAAATCTTCAAATTGTGGAATAATCAACATGTAATATTGCAAAACACTCCGTGATGGCCCAAGTTTTAAAGGTATCAAAAGTTATCATATAGGATGAATACACAATGGTCCATAAACGTGCATTGGAAGCACTTAACCGAACAGTAAAAGATCTACACAATGACAAGGACAACAGACATGAGTATTGTGTTACTGTCATCTAGTCTGTTGAATATATCTCTGAGCAATTGCTGAATATTGGTAATCATCAAGTACGTTTCGAAATTTCTGTAATGCCTAAGCCAGACATATGGTTTCTATACTAAGATGCATACCACAATAAAAGCTCAAGAAACCATATACCAGCATTGTGACACACATGTAGTATATTGTACTATGTTTACATTCATCAGCTGATACAAATAAATTCAAGCAAAATGTAATTATGAATAACAGGCAGGAAAATTGATCCTGACTTAGTTATAACTTCAAGCAATCTTAAAATATTATTGTCCAATATAATTATTACATATTACATATTTTTCACATAATTTTTTTCAAACTTTATTTTTTGATTTCAATTAATTTTGAATTTAATTTATTTTCTGTATGTCAAAATGTCAGCAAACATATGATTGTGGCAGAAGAGCTTAAAGCTTTCGGTGTGTTCAATGCAATCCATTGTAGTATATTTCACAACACCACAAAATTTCAATGGTTTCTAGAACTCTATTGTAGTACGGAACACCATTTGCTTTCAAACAAAATTCGGAAAACCGGTGATACACATATGGTTTCTGAAGCATACTACAATGTATGTGGGTGATAAAGGGTTAAACGACAGCCGTCGAACACACTAAATAAGAAGAAGCATCGACATCCACCATCCACCGACGCCTTGATAGAAGAAGAACTATACGAGCTTGCAACAGTTACAGTTTGAGTTTAAAGACGGACGCGAAACGACGTGGCACGTATAAAATGTGCATATAAGACGACGCGCATTAATTCTCCTTATTAAATATAATAACTTTAAATTTGTTCAACTAATTAATAACTTTAACCTCTTGTTAAACTTGTAACTAACTTTTAATTTAAAAATGTATTTTTCAATTAATAAATAATAATCATTCGTTTTAATAAAATCCCACATAAATAGGGGCTCAACATAAAAAACTAAAGTGTAAACTGAAAGTGTAAATAAAAGTGATAAGACTCTACAAAAAATAAAACATTAAACTATTTCGTTGGCAAAATTTAAAGATCTTGCACATAAAATAAGTGAAGTGTATAAACATTCATATAAAGAAACATATGTGCATACATAGCCGAAATGGCATGTCTCAACGATTTCATGCAGTACAGCCTGCGCAATAGCAGCAAGCCTAAATTGCGACGTTACATAAATACATCTTTGAAAGCGAAGGCGACAGAAGTAACCGCCGACGCCTCAGAGAATTTTCTGGATTCACATACGACGAAGGCAGCGCTGAATACAACCAGAAAGCAGATTACATAAATACGAATCTAAACGAAAACGACCTAGTAACAATATGCAACATGTTAGAAATCGACTACAATGAAGCTGACATAAAGCTGCACATTTTCAAAAACTTACGACGTAACCACTTGTTAGCCGATCTGAAAATGACGACAACGAGAGTAATAACGATGCGGAGAGTAACAGCAAGCTTAGCGAAAATAAGGGTGAAATTACAAACTACTACAGTTTCCCTACAGGTACAACTGAAAGAGATGATCATGAACAAAACACGAATCAAACAAACGCGAGAAACAACGATATACGCATGAGCAATAGTATTGCAAAGCATACACCAAAATTTGCTATAACAATGCGCGACGTAGAGGACTCAATTAGAATTTTCGATGGTTCTGATAAGATTCCAATAGAACTATGGGTAGAAGAATTCGAAGAACAAGCAATCGTGATGCAATGGGACAATTTACAAAAACTGGTGTTCGCGAAAAAATCGATACGCGGTATAGCTAAAAAGTTTGTGTTAAGTGAAAGAGGCCTAAATTCGTGGCAAAAACTAAAAGACGTTCTGAATTCAATTCAACAACAAATAGTGCAATGTTACACAAGCGACTATGTGAATGTAAAATACGTGAAAACGAAAGTGTGCAAGAATATTTCTACACTATGAAAGAAATTAACTCCCAAGGTAATATCGAAAATGATGCGTTAATGCAATATATAATTGATGACATTACTGACTTGAGTGCAAACAAAGCGATGTTATATGGTGGCAAAAATTTAGAAGATTTTAAAGAAAAGTTGAAGTTCTACGAAATTATGTGCAAACGCAATACGAATAAACAAGGTATAACCACAATAAAAAAGAGTATACAAAGTAATGTGAAAAAAGAAATCAACTGTTTTAACTGCGGTGAAAAAGGACATTTGTCTAACAACTGCAAGAATAAGGAAAGAGGCAGAAAGTGTTTCAAATGTAATCAATTCGGACATATTTCGGTGAACTGTGAACAAAAGAGAAAAGAGACAAATGCAAATACTCGCCAAATCGTAGCAAGTCGTGATTTAACTAATAAGAACGTCAAAATCGGTGATAAATACTACATATCATTGTTCGACACTGATAGCAAATTTAATATAGTAACAAAAGCGGTGTATAACAATTTACACAAAACAAAATTAAGTGCATGTAATATATCATTAATCGGGTTTGGTGGAAATATGAAAGAAAATAAAATCAAACCGGACGGTTACTTCGATCACGATATACAAATAGACGGTCAAATATTTCATTTAACGTTCTACGTTATTCCAACCAAGTGTATGGATATCGATGTGGTCCTTGGCGAAGACTTATGTTTAAAGGCAGAAATAACAATTAGCCGTGAAGGTTTAAAAATTAAAAAGATCCAAGTGGACAACGAAAATAATGAAGAAGTGCCATTTATGAAGATAAATGTGTTGACTGACAATTTTGAACTAGATATTGGTAATAACGCGAGTGCGATAGCCAAACAAAAAGTGCGCGAATTAATATACAATTATGAACCCAAAAAGATTGCTACAACTGATGTAGAAATGCGAATTGTACTTAGTGATGAATCGCCAATTTTTTGTAGACCACGCCGGGTACCTTTCCCGCAAGTAGCTATCGTTAACAATCAAATCGACGAATGGCTTAAAGACGGTATAATCGAAGAATCAAACTCTGACTTTACAAGTTCAGTTGTTTTAGTTAAAAAAAGAGACGGGTCACATAGACTTTGCGTTGTTTATCGACAAATTAATAAAGTAATTATTAAAGATCGATACCCACTCCCGCTTATAGACGACCAATTAGATCGATTACAAGATGCAACAATTTTTAGTACCATAGACCTTAAAAATGGATTTTTCCACGTTCCGGTAGCAGAACGCAGTAAAAAATACACATCGTTTGTAACACAAAATGGTCAATACCAATTTAATAAAGTACCGTTTGGATAATCGAATTCTCCGGGAGCTTTTCAGAGACACATAAACGCAATCTTCAGAAATTTTGCACGACAAGGTATTGCATTGCCATACACCGACGACATTATAATCCCAGGTAAAAACGAAGAACACGCAGTAAGTAATTTAGAGAAAGTAATCAACACATGCAGAGACTACGGGTTGCAGTTAAACATTAAAAAATGCCATTTCTTGAAAAAGAAAGTCACATTTCTCGGATACGTTATAGAAAACCAGACGCTACGGCCATCACCAGAGAAAATAGAAGCTGTTTTAAACTATAAAACACCACAGACGACAAAAAAAACTTCTTAGTTTTTTGGGATTGGCAGGTCATTTTAGAAAGTTCATACCAAATTATTCTATTATTGCCAAACCATTAACAGACATGACTAAACAAAATTGTTCATTTAAAATCGGACATGAAGAAGAAACAGGTTTCGATTTACTCAAGAAAGCTCTAGTCGAAAATCCCGTACTTGGTATTTATAATCAGAAGTACGAAACGGAGCTTCATACTGACGCTTCTATAGACGGTTTCGGGGCTATGTTATCACAGAAGTCTCCAAACGACGGACAACTTCATCCAATTTTCTACATGAGTAGAAAAACGACTGATGATCAAAGAAAATTCACAAGCTATGAACTTGAAATACTTGCGGTGGTAGAAGCGCTAACAAAGTTTAGAGTGTACTTATTGGGTATAAAATTTAAATTAGTTACGCACTGTAACGCATTCACGAAGACGTTAGAAAAGAAAAACCTGTGTACACGTGTAGCAAGATGGATACTATTGTTACAAGAATTCGACTATATGGTTGAACACAGAAGTGGCAATCGTATGAAACATGTCGACGCTCTCAGCCGATACGCAATTATGATGATACACTACGATGACTTAACCATTATAATAAGCCAAGCACAACAATAAGACGAAAAATTAATCGCAATCCGAGAAGTACTCAACAATAATAAAAGTTCCTATGATGACTATTTTCTTAGATCGAATATTTTATACAAAATCTATAATGGTAATGAATTAATAGTAGTTCCAGAATGTATGCAAAATCAAATTATTGCACGTGCTCATGACAGAGGCCATTTCGGGGTTAAGAAGACAAAAGATCTCATCATTCAAGAATATTTCATACAAAACGTCGACGATAAGATTAAGAAATACATTAGTTGCTGCATACCTTGTATACTAAGCAATCATAAACGAGGCAAACAAGAAGGATTACTACATCCGCTGAACAAAGAGGAAACACCACTACATACTTTTCATATAGATTTTCTGGGTCCGCTAGAGTCAACAAATAAAAACTACAAGCATATTTTGGCAGTGGTTGACTCATTTACTAAGTTTTGTTGACTGTATCCATCTAAATCGACTACTACGTCCGAAGTAATATCGAAGCTACAAATTCAGAGCATGATTTTCGGAAATCCAGCAAATATTATCTGCGACAGAGGTGCTGCTTTTTCCTCAAACGACTTCCAAAAATATTGTGACAATGAAAACATAAAGCTGTTCCAGATAACAACAGGACTACCTCGAGTAAGTGGGCAAGTCGAAAGGCTGAACGCTATCATTATTTCAGTTTTATCGAAACTCAGCATAGATGACCCATCGAAATGGTACAGATACGTGGACAGAGTTCAACAAGCAGTTAATTCAACGTATTCAAGAAGTATAAACGCTACGCCATTTGAATTATTAATCGGAAAAAAGATGACCCTCAAATACGCGATCTCATCCAGCAAGATATTACAGTATTATTCAACAACGAACGCTGTGAACAACGTAAGCAAGCAAAATTACAAATACTTAAAATTCAGAGCGAGAACAAGAAGACGTACAACTTGAGACGCAAACAAGCACAGCAGTATAAAATCAATGACTTGGTGGCAATCAAGCGCACGCAATTTGGTAGCGGTCTTAAACTAAAATCTAAATTTTTAGGACCCTATCAAATAACTAAGATCAAAAATAATAACTCATACGACGTACGAAAACTTACAAACGCAGAAGGTCCTATCAACACAACAACTGCAGCTGAATATATGAAGCCATGGGTGAAAGACAACGACGCAACATTCGGGTCGAATGTACAACAGGATGGCCGAATGTTAGTGATAAAGGGTTAAACGCCAGCCGTCGAACACACTAAACAAGAAGAAGCATCGACATCCACCATCCACCGACGCCTTGATAGAAGAAGAACTTTACGAGCTTGCAACAGTTACAGTTTGAGTTTAAAGACGGACGCGAAACGACGTGGCACGTATAAAATGTGCATATAAGACGACGCGCATTAATTCTCCTTATTAAATATAATAACTTTAAATTTGTTCAACTAATTAATAACTTTAACCTCTTATTAAACTTGTAACCAACTTTTAATTTAAAAATGGATTTTTCAATTAATAAATAATAATAATTCCTTTTAATAAAATCCCACAGGTATACTACATGTCTGTCTCAGGTATAAATTTGTATTATCGAAAAACAATCTCATCAACAAGGTATTCCCAAACAAAAATAATGAATGGTTGAGTGGGCGGCTAAGAATGAAGACATAACTACATAATTCAGAATGAGATCATTGGTACACTTCATTCATTCAAATCTATTGACTGTGTAAGAAATGAGGATGAAGCCACCAACTATTCAATTGAATTTTTTAACTCCTTGGATGTGCTTGGCTTGCCGCCGTACAATTTACAACTAAAGATTGGCTCCTTAGTAATCATACTTGGAAACTTAAACCAACTAAAACTATGCACCGAAACGCGTTTGATGGTAAAAAAAGAAGTTCTCATCGAGGATCTCGATAATCCCTACCAATATAACGTTTGAGTTTAAACGACTTTAATTTCCGATTCGTTAACTTATAAATATTTACAAATGACAGGCCAATCCTTGAAAGTCAATTATAAAACGAAAAATGTCGTCTATCACAAGGTGCTTGACTGGAGAGTGCAAACTAGGGCTCTTAAAATTATTCGATTAACCTGAAAACCGATTATTCGAATATCCGGTTTGTAACCGCTCGTACGAATATTAACCGAATAGCACTATTCGACTAGTCGCAATGTTACGACTATTCGAATAGTCGCTCTACTGCGGTTATTCGAATAGTTATACTGTCACTATTCGAATAAATGAAATTGTTTGAAATCCAAGCAGCCTTTGATTTTTGTTTGTTTTTACTTATGAAAATGTCAATTGTGCGCATTTTTCCTGTGTTTCACATTTTTTAATAAAAATAGAAATTTACTGAACTTTCAATATTCGAATAGTCGACAACGAACGGTTAACCGAATAGTCGGACGTGAGCGGTTAATCGAATAGTCGATGATTGACGACTATCCGAATAGTGCAAACCGAATATTATTATTCGAATAATGCCCTATTCGGTTAACTCGGTTAGTCGAATACCAAGAGCTCTAGTGCAAACAAATTAAGAATAATTAAAATACTTTATTTTTTATATTATTCTAATACAGAAATGAATTCAATAAAATCAAAAACTCCTTATTTATTGCCTCTAAGGCAAGTAGATAAAAAAAGTAGATAAAACCACAAAAATTTGCTTGTAAGTGGTGGAGAAAAATATAAAAAAGGATTACAACAACAACAGTAATCATGAAGAAGTGAGAAGAGAGTAGAATCTTCCCCAATACTCGTCCCATGTAGCCAGGAAAAGCACAAGAGTTATTTCGTCTTTGCCAGTTGTTACTCCATTAAATATACTCATAGTTGGATAGTTCATAACAAATCTTTTTTCATGTTTTAATATCACTAAAATTTTTTTTATTAAAATAATGGAACAAATTTTACTCACTACAAATTGTTTATATAAAAAATATAACATTTTAACTTTTTTAATTACAGGAAGATGATTTAATTGCCACAGTTGAAGAAAGCTCTTTCTATCAACGCCGATATGGCAAATATTTCGACATGGTTATAGTAAATGATGACTTTGACAGTTCTTTTCAACAAGTTGTGAAAGTACTCGACGAAATGAGTCATGAGGAGCAGTGGGTCCCTGTTAATTGGATATATTAAAACAAAAGGTCCATTATAGCCTTTTCGCACAGCCAAATAAATTTAGTACATTAAGATTATAATTGAAAAATCAGGTTTTGCCTTTCGCATAGCCGGCTACCCGATTAACGATCAGCTGTTTTTTTTTATAAGAAGTTAGTAAGTTTCGTCAGCTGAGTGCTATTTTACCAATAAACACACCAAATTTATAGCGTGGTCAACAATCCGCAGAGTTGAATTCCAGTTCCAAGTCGCTTTATATTCTATTAAGAATGAACTATGATGAATGAAAATAAGATTTTTATTTTATATGATAAATCGATCTAAATCAGCGCTTTAATCGTGCAAAGCAAAGCAATTTATTAATTAACTCCTGTGCGAAAAGGCTATTAAAGTCGATTGAATATACATTTTTAAGGAAATTAGCACACCGCTAAATATGGCATAATTCGATTCGTACCATTACATGTATTAAAAAAATACTTATAAATAATTTTTTTTTTGTTTGGGAAATAAATTTTTCTTAAATACTTTCACTAAAGATAATTGTTATTTTGATATAATAGTATTTAAAAGTGGAGAATCGTTCTGCTGTCGGTTGTGATTGCAGCTTTTCAATGTCGAACTTTCCTGTTGACGGGAGCGCTGTGCTGCACAGAGGCGGGTGCGTATCTTTGTACTACAGACAACAATATTTTGGGGCATCGGCGATGTTTCTTTATAGTTTTTTATTGTAACGAAAATGGTACCAGAACAAACTGGAATTGACAACGAATTCGATAACTTTACAGATTTATCCAGTCTTTGATATTCGTAGTTACCAGAGTGTTCGAGTGGCGATGCATTGCCGACTATATAAGGGCTGCCGGACTTGCAGCAAGGTACAGTTCTAATAAAAGAGTTGTCGAGTATAGTGTAAACAAGTTATAAGTTAGAGTTGTAAAGTAGAGTATTGAGTAATAACGTGTAAAATTATAACGATTTAGAAATAGAGTTTAGTGTATAGCCATTAAAGTGTGACTTTTATTTGACAATCCAGTGATCGAACTCAGGATAGAGTTTCGGCGTAAGCGACAGATTTTGGAATTCCGTTACAGTTGATGTAAGAAGTGGAATAAAATTCCATAGGAGATAATGGTTAAGTTCAATACCATAACGCAAAAAGGAGTTGGAACAACGAGGCTTAGCAACGAATGGGTTGAAAGCTGAGTTACAAGCCCGGTTGCGAGAATACATGGAAGAAGAAAAAATCACGTTGACGAATATGTTTTCCAATCGGTGTTGGAGGAATCAACAACGAAGATAGAAGAAAAGGAAGGGACTCCATGTTCGTCAGTACTAATGGACATGAACATGTTTTTGTCCGGAATGTCTTAAATGTCAGCCCAAATGTCGCAAAGCTTAGATATTGTCGCAGTTGTCTTCGCAGATGTCGTCACAGTTTAAAGCGCAGGACGAGCGTTGGTCAATCCTCATGGCAGAGTTGCCATCCAAATTTTCAGCTCAGGTTTCTTCACAGCTTAAAGAAGAAGGGGTGTCAATACAGTCAGAGGTGAATGATGTATCTTTCCAATTGAAAGAGCAGGAGGAACTTAAGTCAATGGATGAGATTTCAAATAAAGCGGATGTGTCAATACAGTTGGAAGAGCATGAAAATATTTTGTCAACACAGTCCGAAGCGAATGAGGCGCGTATCTTAAGTCTTTTTGGAAGCGCATGGGCAGATTTTGTCAACACAGTCGGAAGTGAACGGTGGTGTCTGCACAGTTGGAAAAGCAGGAGGAGGAGTCAATGGATGTGACCTCAAATAGAGCAGACATGTTAAATAGCTGGAAGAGCATGGGGAGAAGATGTCCACATATTTGGAAGCGAATGGGACGTGTGTGCCAACACAGCTGAAAGTGCATGGAAACTGTATACCATCGCATGTTTCAACACCGGTGTCCACCCAATTTAAGGAGCAGGAGGCACATATATCGACGCAGGTGATCCCAGAGGAGACAGACGTGTCATGGACTAAATATTGTGATTTGAAAGAAAAAGATTCTCAACAACATGAGGCTCCAGGTGTGAAAAGTCCAAAAAAGAAGAAATGGATGCAAAACTTCTAGTCGCAAAAATTTAGTGGAACAGTTTTAAGTCGGTGGCTGGTTGCTTATTTCGAGGAAAAGCAAATAAGTACGAAGCTCCCGATCTCTCATGATTGTTCGGGATAAAAGATGACCTAAAATTCGCAACGAGATGCACAAAGGTCCAAATCAAGGATACTTGAGAATCAGGAATGCCTTGGAAAAATTTAACGATCAATTTTATTGTGTTGGTTGTCGTCAATCAATAAGAGAGTGCATCACAACTAAAGTGTCGAGTTCTAAGAGTCATGGTCAGATGAGGCAGTACAGTCCAGCACAGCGATTCGCCATGGTTGCAGCTGGTCCATTACCTTCCAGCAAATCAAGAAACAGGAGTGTTTTGGTGGTCAGGAAGGAGGAATATCAATCCAAGCCAAAATTCTAACGAGATGGCGAATGTGTGCATCAACTATTTGGAAATGAGCCACAAGCTGGCTGTTCGGAAAATACTTGCAGTTACATTGCATCCAAAGTCCGATAGCATCGTGGAACGATTCATCCGAAATTTGGAAGAGCATTTTAGACAGGTAGTGGACAGGTATCATCTGCTGTACAGGAATCAACGGTGTAGACGACTGCGTGGATAATGTTTGGTTAAATCCATCATAAAGTTTAGGATTAATGCCAATGGAGAAAGGAATGCTAAGAAGGACAACAATGTCCTAAAAGACGAAATTAAAGGAAGGAATGCTAAGCGTTTGGTTCTGGAAGTATGTCTAATCGGGACGATCTGACTTAAGCGGAGGGCAGTGTAACGAAAATGGTACCAGAAAAAACGGGAATTGACAATCGAAATTGATTACTTGCCAGATTTATCGAGACATCGATATTCATAGTTGCCAGAATGTTTGAGTGGCGATGTATTGCCAACAGTCGACTATATAAGGGCTGCCGGACTATCAGTAAGACACAGTTCTAATAAGAGAGTTGTCGAGTAAGGATAATTCTTTAGAGAGAGTTATCGAGTAAAGTGTAAACAAGTTATAAGTTAGAGTTGTAAAGTAGAGTATTGAATATTAATGTATTATGTTATAACGATTTAGAAATAAAGTTAAGTGTATAGCCATTAAAGTGTTACTTTTATTTGACAATCCAATGATCGAACTCTGGGTAGAGTTTCAGCGTAAACGACAAATTTTGGAAATCCGTTTCATTATTATTATATTTTAATTTCATTACTTATGGTAACTCTACTTGCCACTTTGACACTTTCCCTTTCCCGTTAATAATAAATAAACCATGAGACTTATTCCCTTTTTCTTTGGTGACCCCTGGTGAACATTACCACTTTTTAATTATTATTTTTTGTTAATTTCTTGCAATGTGTCTCGACGAAAGTGAACTGGTTTCGGAAGGAGGAAACATCATGGAAAGTGTTATGACACAACATAGAGACGTATTTTTATTTGTTAAATTTTTGGTTCGTTGCAACCGCCATCGTGGAGGACGTGACAATATCTAACATTGTTTAACAAGCGTTCCTCCTTCAAAAATCACCTACTCACCAACCACGGAAATCGTTCTCGGGCTAGATTTAGAACCCCGGCAGGTAATCGTGAATCGCACAACACCACCTACGAAACATGCTGTTATCACGGCAAACTTGGACGCAACGCCATACAAAATAGAGCATCCGCAATTATCAACCAACGCAAAATAGGCCATCTCAGCGAACAGTTTTTTAGAATCAGGCAAACGGTCTGAAAACCTATCGAACAAACGGCTTTACATATTCAACACAACAATAAAAATTAGTTTCCTTATCGACCCTTCCGCAGAGATGTCGACTATTCCGAGTGTTCGACGTTCGCTGCAGTATCCAAATCGGATACTAAATTATTTGCTGAGAATGGCTCACCAATTCAAGTTTTTGCTGAAGTTGTCTTAAGATTAAACCTAAACTTTGGAATAGAGTTTGTGTGAAAATGTATTATTGCCGACGTTTCCCAGCCTATTATAGGCGTCGAATTCCTTTCGACTTTCTACTAGATCTAAAACGATATCGATTGCCGCCGCACCGCGTTAGCGCAATGTGCTAATCAATTAGCTGTCATCGTCCACCACATCATTATGTCCGGACAACCGGTATTTAGCACGCCAAGAAGATTATTATATTAGCCTACTGCTGCACGTCCGGAATTCGAACTCTTAATGAATCTTGGCATATGTCGGCCGTCTAGTAGCGACTAGGCGATAATTGCGACGCGAATCATGGGCAAAAGAGATATGGAATCATGGGATCTGTAGCTGTGTATCTGAGACCTAGTAATTGACTTCTGCTCGCGATCTGTTAGCAATGGTGGGCGGCCAGATCGCGTTTTTGGCAAGATAATGCCCTTTAAATTGTAATTGTTAATTACTATTTGGATAGGGTAGTGGGCTCTTTCAACTAATTTATTTATAAAATTGCTCCATAAGAAATGTTTTAGAATTATACTCCGCTCTCCGAAATGTGATTTAATAATAAGTGTTCAATATCAATACTATTTTCAGTTTCAGATACTATCCAATTTCATGGAAAAACATCGCAATATTCTGAAATACAGTTGATCTCCTTTTTACACGGTTTTTTTTGCACGGTTTTTTTTACACGGTGTTTTTGAACACTTTCAAGATACCAATTTTACACGATTTTACTTTTTTTACACGGATTTTTTATTTTAATTGTATACTTTTTTGCAATAAAATCAAAATTCCATACGTCAATGCATCACAAATCCATTGCTGTTAATAGAATTTAATAAATTCTAAATTAGGTTTAAACTAAAAAATACAATTCTTAGATTCGAAAGCCATTGAAAAGGTTGCAACAATTTCAATACGTAAACAAATAAATGAAGCTGTATGAAGAAGTAAGAAAAAAGAAGACACAGCGATTAATGACGGAACTTTGAAATGTATTATTTTTTACCATTCCCAGAATAGTTATTGTTTGTTCCTTCTAACAGTAATATGTACATACATATGTATAATACCAGAAAAGTCTATAACAACAACCACAGTGTAAATTCTCACTGTACGAATAGATAGATTTTCATGTAAAATTAGATCTTTTTTACACGTTTTCTATTTTTTGCACGATTTTTTTCTGAAATTGGTCCCAATAGTGAGTTTTATATAAAAATTTGATTTTTTTTTGCACGGTTTTTTTTTACACGAGTAATTTACTGTCCCAGTTAACCGTGCAAAAAGGAGATCAACTGTATTTGAAAAGGTGTTACTATCAAAGACGTCTCTTTTCCACCACGTAAATAATATAATACCAACGCACCAAAACGTGCAAAACATTTCACTGTATAACAAGTAAATAGAATTACAAACGAAATCAGAAATGCGTTCGAGTATAGAGAGTACTGTTCTGCTATATTTCTAGATGTGGCTCAGGCGTTCAATAAAGTGTGGCATGACGGACTTTTATTTAGGAATAAAAAAAGCTTACCTCTCGAAATGCATAAAACCTTGGAGTCTTATTTAAAAAATAGAAAGCTGTCAAAGTAGTAGACTTCATATCTGAAGAACGACCAATAAAAGCTGGTTTACCGAAGGGCAGTGTTTTAGGGCCAACTCTATACTACTCTAGCCACTACTATTTATACAATAATAAAATATTATCCAAAATTGTGGAATCGATATGATTAAAATTTCAAGAATGAACATTAAGCGGGTTTATCTCAAACTCAAATTTTGAAGTCAGTGGACACGATTTCTAGAAAAGATCAAAATCGCTTTTGTTGAAAAATTTCCATACATCTTTATTACAATTTTTGAGTCAGTATATAACGTAATTTTGACCACAAAAGTTTTTTAGCTCAAAATTTTTCCAAAATTCAATTTTTAATCTTTTATTTTTTCCTTCGTTTATTAACAATAAATATTTTTGGTTTGTTGATTTGGATGAACCAGTAATGAGTTATGATGTCCAAGAAACTTTTTTTGCACACTTTATTCAATATGAGGTAGCAACGGCTAAGCTTTCGGAATTTGTAAATATAAATTTCACAAAATACTGTTTAAATATGTATCTTTAATATGCTAAATGAAATATATGATTGTATACATAAAAAAAAATTGTAAATATACTCATGTTTTCAACCTCTTAAACCCCTTAAAGGAAACTGAATACATACATATGTGCACTTAAAGCTTTTCAAATATTTCAATATTTTTTTACTATTATAGGAAAAAATGCAATAACAATTTTATGTTCTAACATAGGTAACTATGAATATAATTATGTACATCTATATATTTGTTGCAATATATTATACATATTTGTTATTAATTTATTAATTAATTTATTTATTGTTGATTAAAAGATTAGTTTTTTCATTATTTGGTGGAACTAACCGGGGAAATTTAAAAAGAAAATGATTTTTGATGACATATATTATTGAACCAACTAAGCGGGAAAATCAAATAACCGAGTCGAATTTCCGTGCTTTCATGTGCTATATTTTTTGCCCATAGGGTCAATTAAACTAAAAGTACTGTAATTCAGAGGTTCCAATTAAAACTGCTTAGAACAATCACGTGCTCACCATTGGTATTCTCATCGTAAAGAAAAAAGAAGATAACAGCAGAAACAAATATAGAATGGTGCTCCAGTATAACGAACGCCGATATAACGAATGTTCAATATAACGAACGCTGTTTTTCAATACATTGATGACTCTATATAACGAAAGCTGGAAATTGGATGAACTCGATATTACGAATGTATGGCGTTTGTATTTGGTTTTGGTTGTATTACAACAAAAAACAATGCAGGCCTCACCAAATTATTTTACCGAAATTCTTTACTGAGCAGTGTAGTGCATTTTCTTTTTGCAAAAAACACAGCGTTAATACCTCACCCTTTTCAATGCAGTTCAACTTATTGCTGCAGCTTGGGAAAAAGTTTCAGGGGTTGTTCTTCAGATGTGTTGGTGTTCATTTTAATTAATAAAACCACACCTGACGATGAAGATGATGAGGACAATATACCTCTAGCAGATTTGTTATGGAGAGCACACTTTCTCTTATCCATACAATGTTTCCCCAGGTACGGTTTAACTTATGCATTTGTAGAAATAATTTAAATTTATATTCAAATCAAATTTTACACAAAATTCAACATAGATGATTTGGAAGCATGGAACAGTGTAGACAATGTACTTGTAGAAGAGAACCCGAGTGCTGAAAATTAACTAGCTATAGAAATTTCGGAAGAGGAGGATACCGCTGCAATTGTAGCTGTGCCACCAATAAAGCATACTGATGCCATCGACTGCTTTGAGACGTGTATCAAATGGTCTGAAGAAAACAACGTGGAACAGGAAAAAATGTTTTTATTGAAAAGCCTACATCAAAAGGCACAGGATCTCAAAATTTTTCGCCCACAAAAGGAAATGAGCATAACAAATTTCTTTTCAGTTCATATTTTTGTTATAAAATTCAACTTTTATTAATCTTATTCTATGCATTTTCCATTGTATGCATCAACCAATGCTTATGAATTCATGAATAAATAGTTATTTTTAAACATATATGTACCAATATTAATTTAGTTTTCGTTTCCGATATAACGAATAATTCAGTTTAACGAACGGTCCCAACATTATATCATTCGTTATATTGGAGTACCACTGTATATCCAAACTCCGAGATCACCCAAACCCATTGGCTAATGCTTTAGTACATTCTTGTAATCAATCACTTTTAAAAGGAAGAGATCTGCCTGCACACTAGATAGCAACGTTTCACCAAAACAACTCATCTTGGTTGAGCTTGTCTAGTTTTAATTAGAATTAAGATTTTATAACTTACTAGCAGACCCGGCCACACGTTGTTGTGGCTAAGGTATACATTAAATTAAGTTGTTCCAATCTTGGCTTCGGCGACGCTATTGATTACTCGAGGTTGATTTATGTTACGCAGCATGATGACAACTCACACTACTTTTGATTGCAAAGTGAGTGGTGATAGTACAGGCAATTTAAATAGTTTGAGATAATTGATTACGTCATCCTGGTTTGAGGCTGTGTCAACTCTCCTGGATATCTTTTTTTTACCACCAATATAGGCCATTCAATTTATGGTTATCATATTGAGGTTTCATGTCAGGAAAACTTCTCTTTCGAGTCAATGAAGTGACAGAAATCTGGGAAATGTTATTAATCCATCGAGGTGTCAACTGCGACCCTACCATTTTCAACTGCTTCTACAATCGCAATTTGATATTGTTGCACTCATATGTTAGTTGTTATTCTTTATGTTTCGCCACAAATTAAATGATTTTAGGCATACAATTAGCCCGTCAGTAACAGTTGATCCAGGAATAATTTTAAGAGTCTGTCGTAAATCACCTGCTAACAGAATCCTGGCTCCACCAAAAACGTTCATCGACAATCAAGATCTTTTAAAGTCCTGTGGAGTACCACCAGCGACTTCTTGAATATTTGGAAAATCTTCACTATTTTTGGCGATTTTGGCGACTGGTGTTTCGTTCATTTGCAATTTAGGAGTAATTTCAAGGCCGAATGTGCCTACTAACAGGTGCCAAGTTGGTTCTGGAATTACATCAGCCCTCATAAACTATATATGATGATTTTCTAGTGGACTTTATGCCTAATATATAGGTCAAATTGTGTGTTATCTGAATAAAATTACTTCAATAAATGGCGAGAGTAAAAAATGTTCGGTTGGACTCGAACTTAACCTTTCCTTATTGGTTATAAATTGTTTTGGGCTATCCACACAACCTTATACAATTGAACAATAACAAAAATATTTTAACAAAGTAATAATGACAACCTTCAAAATATTATTTTTTTGTGTTCTCTTTTTTTAATTTATATTGTCAACCCGAATAAAATTCTCTTATTATTATCTTCCTCGCAATTTTTCCATATTTACTCACTTTCTAATCTTTTCCTGGCCTTCCACGAATATTTCAAGATTAAAATTAGCCAGATCGGATTGGCCGTTCTCGACTTTTTGCGAGACTAAAGAACAGCAATTAATTTTTTTTTATATTATATTTGGCTGTATTTATGTAACTGTAAATTAGAAGTAAAACAAAATGTTAATTATTAATTATGGAGACGATTTGAATAACAACTATCCTATCATCTAAGTTGGACCAAATTACATGTATATGCCAACATTCATGAATATCAGTTGATTCGTTTTTGAGTTCATTCGGAACATACACACGGACACTGGATTTTTATATATTAAGATTGTTGTTCTTCAAAGAGCAGATTAAATAAATAAAGAAATATTGAAACAAGTAAGGAAGGGCTAAGTTCGGGTGTCACCGAACCTTTTATGCTCTCGCAATTTATTTATTTAATTTTATTACTATAACAAACAACTATGAGGACAAGACGAAATATCTCCTGTCATCAAACAAACAGTCGGCGCATTCGCGTCTTGGCTCCCACGTCACTGTTGACAGTCATAACTTCGAGGTCGTAGATAATTTCGTATACCTGGGAACCAGCATCAACAACACGAACAATGTCAGCCTCGAAATCCAGCGCAGAATAACTCTTGCCAACAGGTGCTACTTTGGACTGAGTAGGCAATTGAACAGTAAAGTCCTCTCTCGACGAACCAAAATCAAGCTCTACAAGTCGCTTATCATTCCCGTCCTGCTCTACGGTGCAGAAGCTTGGACGATGTCAACATCAGATGAGACGACACTAGGAGTTTTCGAGAGGAAAATTTTGCGCAAGATTTATGGTCCTCAGAACATTGGCAACGGCGAATACCGCAGACGATGGAACGATGAGCTGTACGAGTTATACGACGACATTGACATAGTTCAGCGAATAAAAAGACAGCGGCTACGCTGGCTAGGTCATGTTGTCCGAAAGGACGAAAACACTCCAGCCCTGAAAGTGTTCGATGCAGTACCCGCCGGAGGAAGCCGAGGAAGGGGAAGGCCTCCACTCCGTTGGAGGGACCAGGTGGAGAGCGACCTGGTTACACTTGGGATCTCCAACTGGCGCCGAACTGCGAAGGAGAGAGACAGGTGGCGCACTATCGTCGATTCGGCTATAACCGGCTAAACGGTTGCAACGCCAATCACATACATACTATAACAAACAATTTGACACACATATTCGGCATAGATGTATATGGTATAAAGTCCATTGAAAGTTTGAAAACCCTAATATTAAATACATATATGGGAGATAGGGGAAGTTATGACCCGATTTCACTCATTTTTCGCACGGAGGCATATTATTAGAAGAAATATATTCCCTCTGAATATCTTCTAAATATCTGAGAGACATACCTATATTTTCGATAAAAATTTTATTAGAAGCACTGAGGTATTCGATGTATAGGGTCTTGTAAACTTATGGGCCGATTTCTACGATTTTTAGAAGATCGATGCCACTCTTTAAATGCAGTATTTTTGCAGAGTTCTGTTCGTGGTTGTGATCCGATTTGGACTATTTTCACAACATATCATTAGGAAGCTAGGAAGATATTATAAACCGAATTTCATTGAAATTGGTAGAGTAGTCAATGAGATATGGTTTTTGACCCCTAAGTGGGCGGAACCACGCCCATTTAAAATTGTGTATACCAATTTTAGGTTTCTGGTTGTTTTCCTTACTAAATTAAAGCATTTTTAGTAGTTTTCAACATAATCTTTGTATGCGAGGTAGGCGTGGTTATGATCCGATTTCCTTCATTTTTGGACTGTATAATGTAGTACCGAAAAGAAACGACTCTAGAAAGTTTCCTTGTTATCGCTTTAGTAGTTTACGAGATATGTACAAAAAACTTATTTGAGTGAGAATCTAATTCATTCTAAATTTATTTTCATTCTGTCACTGCTTAAATACAATTTTTGAATACATCTTAAGAACTAATTATATGTGTATGTGTGTATGTCTATATGTATATTTTATATGTTGCACGATAAGGAGTTATTTCAAATACACACAAGCAATTGCCCAAATGTATTTTTATAACCAATAGGTTATCTTGTGCATACAAATATGTTTGTTTATTAATAGTTGAGTGCATGCGTGTTGCATATAGATGCATGCGTGCCTCATATAAGTGTATGTGTGTTGCATGTATGCGTGCAACATATAATGTATGTTTGTTGCATATTAATGCATATATGTTTATGTGGTTTCTTTTATATGCAATGAATTTTAAATTTTTATGAGCAAGTCTCATATTAAAATTTTGTTGCTAACCATTGCACTTGACATTTAGTGGACTGTATATACTTTTTATTTAATTTATTGCTTATTGTCAAAAATATAATGTTCTACATATAATTCAATCTTAATGTAATAAATCATTCATGTTCATATATGTATTTATGAACATTTTGCCAAGGCCTGAAGTTGTATCTTAACTTTACTTGTATATTATGGTTTATATATATTCTGTGTTATTTACCATACTCGTAATAAACGATTATATTCCGCTTTGAATTTATTTTAGCTATTTTGCCAATCGGATCTAAATATATTTTTGCATTATTTCTCACCTTTATTGATGCATCTGGTTTAGTTGAATGATTAGCATTAATTGCTTTAATTGTTTTGTTTCCTGCCTCCCAAATTTCACCGAAGTGAGAATCTGCCGGCCGGCGAAAGTTATAGTGCACTTTGTCTGATATCGTCTTAATATGAACGTCTTCACCAATCATCGTTGCTGTTGCTAGGAGTATCGCCGTTTCCGAATGTTTCGTCATCATTGTGGAAGATGTTTTTGTGACATTTTCTTCACTTTCTCCTTTTCCTTTTTGGAATTCATTGAAGTGCAATAAATTATGATGATTCCTTTCACACTTATTGCATTTCTTGTTATTACATTTGCCTTCATATACTTGATCAAGGCAAATATAGCATAGATTGTTGTTTGTTATGAATCTTCTTCGATTCATCGTAGTCAATGTCTGAAACTTTCTGCATTCACCAATTTGATGCCCAGGAACCTTGCAGTATACACAATTTTTTTGTGCCGCTGTATAAAATGCAGGTGTTCGCTGTGGCTGCTTTTGTTTATTCCATTTAGCTGGTTTTCTGTCTTGTATTGCTTCTAGAGCTTGATATTGCTGCTCCAGAAAACTGAAGACGTCATCTAGGCTTTATATGTCCCTAATTTTTTTTACGTTTTGCTCTTATAAACGTAGACTTTCTTTGTCTAGTTTTCGAACCACTATCCGAGCTATGATGGCTTGTTCGTCATTTAAATTTAGATTTAGTCCTTTTAAAGCATAAATGCATTCTTTGGTGGTATCTAACAGCTGCTTCATGCTTGCTGCACTTTCTCCATTTGCTGTCGGTTGATCAAGTAGTCTGTCTACTTGTGCTGTGAATTGTAGTCTTCTATTCTCATATCTTTCCTTGAGAATTTGCCAAGCAGCTTCATAATTTGTTTCTGTTACTGGTAGATGTTGAATTAATATACCAGCTTCTCCACCTAATGATGTCTTCAATCGGAACATCTTTTCCACTTCAGTAAAGTGCTTCGTATCATGCACCAAACTTTTAAAAAGATCGTGGAATGACGACCATTGTTTCATTTCTCCATAAAACATCGGAATTTTAATTTCCTGCAGTTTAATATTAGAACACATTGTTTGTGTTGTATTATAATTTTTTAATTTCTCCGTTATTCTTGCGTTGATAATTTTATAATTTTGACGAAATTCATCTATTTGTTCCTCGATAGAGTCTTCAGTTGTTTCCACTAATTTGATATTTTGAGTTTCAAAATATGCTTCTTCAACATTCTCAAATTGTATTTCAAGCTTAATTTTGAATTCTCTCATTTGCTCGAGATTATTCAATTCATTTTCTTGAATTTCATCAAGTGTGTTCCTGAGCTTTTTTGCTCGACGTTGATATTTTCTTTCAACGCCAGAAGCAGCTTCAGGTGGTTCGACCTGAATAGTTTGTGGCATAGATTCTATTTGCCCTTTGCTGCTCACTGCTAACAGACTTTCTGCAGTACTTTCAATTCTTAAATTCTGAATAGAATTCTCCATAGTTTGCATTACATGCTCGTAGTAATTCTTCGCAATGTATTCCTCTGCTTCTTGACTTTTCTTAGCCATTATTTTGCTATGATTTGCAGTAAAATCTTTCATAACAGTCTGAATATGATCCATATATTCCAGACATGAAGCTTTTTTTATCTTTCCCCTGACAACTTTCTGCTCCTCCAACGCAGCTAGATCGCCTAAATCCCTCTGTCGTGTTAGCAAGTTCTTCATATTTGCCTCTTTATAGTTGGTGTTTGTAGATATTTTTTTTCTTATTTTTTTATTTTTTTTTTTGCACTGTTCTTGTTGTTATAGCCACAAGGTCGCTTTTTTTTAACTTTTACGAAAAGTAAATTTTATAAATGCGGATAGCCTTTGCTATTCCGGCTTACATTTATATTTATTTGGCTAAGTAATGCTCTTTTTCTTTTAAGAGGCTTCTAGTACTTGCACTTGCTCGATTCTTTTTCAAAAAGAGGATCGAAGGACCAAAATGTTTAAACAATGTAGTTTCTAACAAACCTTACCGCTGGTGGGGAGTAATGAAAGACTTGCATTGAGTGAGAATCTAATTCATTCTAAATTTATTTTCATTCTGTCACTGCTTAAATACAATTTTTGAATACATCTTAAGAACTAATTATATGTGTATGTGTGTATGTCAATATGTATATTTTATATGTTGCACGATAAGGAGTTATTTCAAATGCACACAAGCAATTGCCCAAATGTATTTTTATAACCAATAGGTTATCTTGTGCATACAAATATGTTTGTTTATTAATAGTTGAGTGCATGCGTGTTGCATATAGATGCATGCGTGCCTCATATAAGTGTATGTGTGTTGCATGTATGCGTGCAACATATAATGTATGTTTGTTGCATATTAATGCATATATGTTTATGTGGTTTCTTTTATATGCAATGAATTTTAAATTTTTATGAGCAAGTCTCATATTAAAATTTTGTTGCTAACCATTGCACTTGACATTTAGTGGACTGCATATACTTTTTTTTTAATTCATTGCTTATTGTCAAAAATATAATGTTCTACATATAATTCAATCTTAATGTAATAAATCATTCATGTTCATATATGTATTTATGAACATGGGGCCACGCCCACTTCAACAACAAAATTACATCCAAATATGCCCCTTCATAGTACGATCCTTTGTATTAAATTTTACTTCCATAACTTTATTTATGGCTTAGTTATTGCACTTTATGAGTTTTCGGTTTTCGCCATTTTATGGACGAGGCAGGCCGATTGCGCTCATTTTCGAACTTAATCTTCTTATGGAGCCAAGAAATACATCTTCTAAATTTCATCAAGATATCTTAATTTTTACTCAAGTTACAGCTTGCACGGACGGACGGACAGATAAACATCCGAATTTGAACTTTACTCGTCACCCTGAACAATTTGATACATATAACCCTATATCTGACTCGTTTAGTTTTAGGGCTTACGACGAACCGCAATGTTAACAAAACTATAATACTCTTGTTGAGGTATTCAACTTCGAAATAGTCGGTTGCCAAATAAAAGAGATGATTTCGTTTTCAATATCAAAATTCACAATTTATATTATATGGGGTATATACAATATGTTTGGGTTAATTTATATAAGAGTGTGTGTGTATGTTTGTTATAAATGAGAGGGTGGGTTAGGTAAAATATCACCGTATATAATACCTTAAGTGTTAATTACAATTGAAATTATATCTTAATCTTGTATATGACCTGTGGTGGGTATTCCCGCGTTGGTTGGATGGTTATTTCCTGATCCTGATTATTGTGGTGATCGAGTGGTTGGTTGTCCGTCCGCTTATTTTGCACTTCCTTTGCTTGTTGTATTCTTATAAGAATGATTCTCATTAGATATGTTGGTGCGGTTGGTGTTTCTGCATTGTCCTCTAATTCGTCTTTCGACCAGTTTAGAGGACAATGCAGGGATGTGTTCATTTGGTATGAACATCCCGGCCGCCTTGAAGGGTCTGCGAAAAAAAGCTATTAATTGATTGTTTCAAGATTGAGTTGATGTAATATTGTAATTGGGTTTTTGTGTACTTAGTGTTACATCGCACAAGCACCGGTGAGGGTCCAACCGAGTGCAGTGTTTTGTGCGATCACAGTGCCGTTGTCGGGATTGAATAATCCGGGTTTCATAATTTTAGGATACGTATCTGCCCCGAGTTCCAATAAGATTTTGTCATCTTTAAAAAACATCGGGTCGGCTAGGACTAAGTGGTCGAACTTCTTCATGATTTCGCCACTTATGTCACGATTATAGGGTCGGGTCGGTAACTCGTTTGTTACAAGGCAGTTGATTTCCACCTGCCAGTCCGGATCAGTGAGTGATCCTATAACAACCTTGCACACACGGTGTGAGTCAAGATACGTTTTTGGTAGCCTCAACTTTTGTACCAGTTCTGATGCGATTATTGATAATTTACGGGTCGGGTTGATTATTGTTCGGATTTTGTTCCATTTTCCGTTGTGTTTCATTTTTATCATCGCCGTGGGTATGAGAGTCGGCTTGGCCAGTAATGTTGGAACATCATTGGGTCTTTTGTATCTCTTATCGATGTTTGTTGATTTGGTTGGTTCTTTGCAGAACAACCTGGGGTGACCGTGAAGACTCGAATGGTGTTTCCCATTGCATGTGTTGCATCGTTTTTCGCTTGTACATTTTTGGGTCTGATGTGATCTGGCCAAGCAGTTGACACAGTACCTGTACTTGGTAACTGCGTCAAACTTTTCGTTCAAGTTCATTTTTGTAAAATTGGAACATGTCACCAATCTGTGATCTTTCTTGCATATTCCGCAAGCTACGTGTTTGTAAGTGCGTTTTGCTGGGTGAGTTATAGTACGCCGTGCCGTGCGGTGTGTACTTCCTCTTTCTTCACGAATTGGGGAAAGGGTCGATTTAAAACGTTGTAGACGTCGCGCCAGGGTCCCTTCTTCAGGGAGTGGGGTGATGCTTCGGGTCACGCTGAGTGATCGCACGGTAGTGGCTGGGCTGCTGCGTCGGTTGTGGGATGCTCTGCTGTTGTTTAGAGGAGCCATGTCACTATAAAGAAATTTTATTAATTATTGGGTAGACATACTACTTTGGTTATTGGGCGGGTAATTATGCCTTGAGAAGTACGTATATCTACTACTCTTGTTCTATCGTCTGAACCGAAATAAGTTTTTTCGATTCGACCTAGTCTCCATTCATTTGGGGGTAATGTTTCATGTCGAATAACTACCAAATCATTAACTTCTATGTTGCGTTGAGGGTATTTCCATTTGTATCTTTTGTGTAGTTCTTTTAAGTATTCTTCTTTCCATCGTTTGCAGAAATGTTGTTGGAGTATTTTTAGTTTTTGCCATCTATTTGCAGTGCTTAGATTTACATCTTCTAAGTTGGGTTCTGCTGGGGCTAGTAAAAGGGTACCTATTAAGAAATGGCCTGGTGTTAAAGGTTCCAAATTCGTGGGGTCTTCACTTATTGGGCTTAAAGGGCGAGAATTCAAACAGCTTTCAATTCGGGTAAGAAGGGTTGCTAATTCTTCAAAGGTGAATTTTTGGGTCTGCGACACCTTTTTTAAGTGGCTCTTTAAGCTTTTCACTCCTGCTTCCCAGAGTCCACCCATGTGTGGAGCTCCTGGAGGATTAAAGTGCCAGTTGATGTTTTGGTGCGCTTCACTCGTTTCTAGTTGACTTTTGAGTGATTTCATGAATTCTCGCCGATCGTTGATTAACAGCTGAGACGCTCCAACGAAATTAGTTCCGTTGTCCGAGTAGAGATCGGCGGGACATCCGCGCCTGGAAAAGAAGCGTGCGAATGCGGCCATGAATGCTCGTGTAGTGAGATCGCTGACTGGTTCTAGGTGTATTGCTTTGGTTGCAAAACACACAAATACGCATACATAACCTTTTGTTATTAAGCATGCTCTTCCAGTGTAGTTTTTTATGTCGTAGGGACCGGCGAAATCTATTCCTGTGGCTGCAAATGGGCGAGTTAGGGTTGTGCGTTCCGTTGGGAGTGCTGCCATGATTTGGGTGGTTGCATCCTTTTTGTGTAAAATGCAAGTTTTGCATTGATGGATGGTGGACTTAATTAGGGTTTTGAGCTTCGGTATCCAAAATTCTGTACGCATGAGTCGTAAAACTAGTTGATTGCCACCATGTAGTGTAATTGAGTGGGTGAATTGGGTGAGTAGTTTTGTAAATCGACTGCTATAGGGTAATATAATCGGGTGACGCTCGTTATATGATAGTGCGGTTGAATTACTCAACCGACCATTAACTGGCATGATTCCTTTGGGGTCGATGAAAGGGTTTAGGGTCAAAATTGAACTTTTTCTGGGTATATTTGTTTTTTGGGTCAAAGCTTCGTATTCCTCCTGGAAGTGTTTTCTTTGGGTTAAAATAATGAGTTTTGTGCGGGTAGTTTTGAACTCGTTAGGGGCTATATCCAACGTAGTGCTTGGGTCTTGTGATCTGTTGGATGAGGCATTTGAGCTGAATCTAAATAAATACGCTATGACTCGAATGGCTTTGGGTAATGATGAAAATCTCTCCAGTATATCCTCTTGTGTTGTGTTGGCGAAAGTCTTGATTGGCTTGAGTTCCAGTGTTGTGTCGACTGTATTTCGGGTAACTGGCCAATGGTTTGGGTCGAGTTTTAGCCATTGGGGTCCGTGCCACCAGAGGTTATTATTCACCATTTCCAGCGGTGTACATCCACGGCTAGCCAGATCTGCCGGGTTGTCCTGACTTTCAACGTGACTCCAATCGTCTGTTCCTACCTTTTCTGCTATTGTGGCAACTCGATGGGATACAAAGGTTGTCCATGAGCAAGGGGGTTTGCTTAGCCAAGAAAGAACAATAGTAGAGTCCGTCCAAAGGTGAGTACGATGCTGTGTAATATTTAACTGGGGTAGGGTCGCATCCACTAGATTTGCCAGAAGTACAGCTCCGGATAGTTCTAGTCTCGGTAAGGATATACTTTTTATTGGGGCCACACGAGTCTTGGACACTAGAAGAGTTGTCCAGGTGTTTGCGTTTATAGAAACTCTGATGTATAGGGTTGCTGCGTAAGCTTTTTCAGATGCATCAGAAAATCCGTGGAAGGTGACTGTCGCTGATGTTGAGAAGTGGGTCCACCGAGGAATTTCGATGAGATTAAGGGCTTCATAGTCCTTAATGAAGGTTTTCCATCGATGTAGAGTTAAGGGTTTTAAGCTCTCATCCCAATCGGATTTATCGAGCCATATCTGTTGCATTACTATTTTGGCTGTGACTACAACGGGGCTGAACCAACCAGCTGGGTCGAACAATTTAGCTATTGTCGATAATACTTCTCTCTTAGTGAATGCTGTCTTATCTGGAATAGGGTTGATGAGAAACATAAATGCATCTTTTTTGGCATTCCATCTTATTCCCAGGGTCTTTGTGCTATTGGTTTCGGGTAAACTGAGTAAGTTGGTGTCCAATAGATGCTCTTTTGGGATTTCAGATAAGACTTTTGGGTCGTTAGAGGTCCATTTGCGTAGAGCAAATCCTGCGGACTCTAAAGATGAGGTGAGTTCATCTCGTGCCTTTAATGCTGTTGGTAGGTCGTGTGCTCCTGCAAGTACATCATCGACATACATTCCATTTCGGATGATCTCTGCTGCAAGTGGGTGGGTCTCTTGTACGTCATCCGCTAATTTGAGGAGAGTACGTATAGCTAAATATGGGGCGCAGTTGACACCAAAGGTAACTGTTTGTAGCTCAAAATCTTCTACTGGGTCATTCATCGATTTCCTAAATAAAATTCTTTGGAACGGGGTGTGTTGGCTTTCAACGAGTATTTGACGATACATTTTTTGAATATCTGCATTCAATACGATACGAAACATACGCCATTTTACCACTAGGATTACCAAGTCTGCCTACAGAATAGGTCCAGTGTGTAATACATCGTTGAGGCTGTTTCTGTTTGATGTGGGGCATGATGCGTTAAATACCACTCGCAGTTGAGTCGTTAAGCGATCGGGTTTGATGACTGCGTGATGTGGTAGATAGTATGCCTTCGTATTCTCCGCTGGGTTATATTCTATTTTGGTCATATGACCGAGTTCCAGATACTCGTTGATGGCTTTGTCGTATTCCGTTTTTATTTCGGGTTTCCTTGAGAGTGATTTCTCATTTCGAAGAAATTGAGCTAGTGCTATATGTCTTGAGTTACCCAATTCGATGTTTTCGGGGTTTTTAAAGGGTAGAGTCACTACATATCGCCCTGTTGAGTGTTTGCGGGTGGTTTTTTCATAATTCTGCTCACACAAGATGTCCGAATTTGAGGGTAAGGGTTTTCTCGGAACTTCTTCTATTTCCCAAAATTGTGTCAGCAGCTTATCTGGGGTCATTTTATTGAAAAACGACATTATAGAGGGTGAAATAGGTTTCTCGGGTGTGGGTCCTGACAGAATCCAACCGAATTCTGTTTCTTGGGCTAGTAGTGTCCCGAAAACATTTCTTTGAACCCCACTGAGTAGTATTTGTGGGTACAAGTCACTTCCAATAAGGATGTCAACTGGTCTGGGTTTATAAAAGTATGGGTCCGCTAAACTGAAACCGAGTTTCTTATTAACAATTGTTGGGTCGATTGGGTGGTTGGGTAAATTATCCGTTAGAGTTTTTAAGATAAAGGCGTGGGTTGTTATCTTAAACTCTTTGTTTGTTGGAGATTGAAGGGTGAGTTCGTAAGTTTTGGTAACTTTTGCGGAGACTGTATTATTTAATCCTGTCACTTGCGCATTTCCTAAGATTGTTGGTATTTCCAATCTTCTTTGGAATTTTTCCGAAATGAATGTGGCCTCTGACCCTGAGTCTATAAGTGCTCTGGCTGAATATAATTGCCCTTTGTTGTAAACATGCACTATAGCAGTACCTAACAAAATCTGCTTCCTACATGAGTTGAGTGGGTCTTGGGGGGGATTGAGATCTGGGTGTGACCTCTTTATGCAGAAGGGTGTGATGCTTTCTTCTGCATATTCTGCACGAGTATTTGCTCTTGCAGTCCTTAAAAATTGTGGGATAATGCAAGGCAATTATAACAGTAACCATTATTTTTTATAGTGACATTCATTTTTAAAAATGTTGGGCATTCCCGAATGGAATGTTGTGTTCTACACAATTTACAACTCTCGATATCGACCGATCTTTTCGAGATGTTGTTGTTTCTTATAGGGTTTTCGGATTGTGAAACATTTAAAGTTGACGTTTTTGAAATGTTCGCATGAAAGGTTTTATATTTCCTGTCCTTTCCTTTTCTAGAGGGTCCACTTTCGGAATGGGTAGCTGGAGCGGGTTCAGTCAGATTTCCTACGGCTTCCAGAGATTTGTATCGACGGGTAAGGAACGCGTCGAAAGCTTTCCAGGTTGGTATTTCGGAGTTGTCTTCCAGGGTGTCTTCAAACTGATGCAGCAGGCTTTTGGGTAGCTTTAATCCACATAAGAATATAAGAATAGGCTCCCAACTGCTGGTGTCTATATATAAATTATGTAGATTTGTCAAACAATTGTTTACGGTCCTCTGGAGGTGTTTGATTGCGCTTGCGCTTTCCTGGGTTGCTTGGGGTAGATTAAACAAAACTTTCAATTGCGCGTTGACCTGCACTCGTTTATTTTCATATTGTGAAACGAGGTCCCTCCATGCCATCACGAATCCATCATTAGTTAGGGGGGCGTTTTTAACAATCCCTCGTGCATCTCCTTTGGTTTTTTGGATTAGGTGGAACAGTCTCTCCACGTTGCTTATTTTTTGATTGTTGATGTATATAGCCGTAAACATGTCTCTGAATGAGGGCCATGTTACAAAATCGCCATGGAATATATCCGTGTCACATGGGGGTAGGTGTAATGAGGGTCCAGAGTCCATCGATGATTTTTCTTCTGACGCTCGTTCCTTGATGACTGGATTTGGGGTCTTGAGATCATCAATCGTTCTGTTGATTGATCCCAAACATTTGAGATATGACTGGTGTCCCTTTTTGAACTTTTCCTTGACTTTAGTGAAGTCAATATTCTCGGGTTTGTGTGGGTCTCTGCGAAAGGCGTCGTACGATTTACTTGCCTTTTCGTAAATCGCGGTCAGTTCAACTCTTTTTATTTCCAGAGTATAAACTGACTCATCCTCGGGTGGGGTGTCGTAATGTCCCTCAATGTATTCGAACAAATCGGACATACAAAATTTGAAATCTTCCATTTTAAGTAAACTATTTGTTTAAAGAGTTGTGTCGCAAGATTTTAGAAACTTTAAATAAAACAATTATAATAATTTGTAATTTTATTTTCTTTATTGAAAAATAAAAATAAAAACCGAATTCCGAAAACTGGCGAAAAAATCAAAATTTTTTTTTTTTTTTTTTGAATTGTCCTCTGGGTGTATAGAGGGTTGATGATTAAGATGTTTTTTTTTTTGTCTGTACCTTATAAGTACACAAAATCTTGGGGTTTGGGTCGCAAAAATTGTTTAAGTTCCGATGAACGAAAAATTTCCTAATGGGTCGTTTGAATTTTTTCCTACCGGGTATCGTGGCTTACGCGCAGTTTGTTTTGCGTACACTAGCAGTGCTCTGAGCAGAGCAGGTAATGCAAATATATATGTTCGTGTATGTGTGCGCTAAGAGTAAAGCTAGTTGGCGCTCAAAGATACGTTAGTATATTGTACGTATGGGTAGCTGCAAAGAGTGAGGCTACTTGGCGCTCAAACAATATGCGAATATATTGTACGTATGGGTAGCCGCCAAGAGTAAGGCTACTTGGCTCTCAAAAAATATGCGAGTATATTGTAGTACGTATGTACGTATATATGTATAATGTACAATGTGTAGCTGCCAAGAGTAAGGCTACTTGGCGCTCAAAAAATATGTATATTGTATGTACGTATATAAGTATATGTATAATGTGCAAAGCGGAAAATGGCAATAACAATTCGCAAATGCTTTGTATTTAATACCTGTTATGTACAATATTTGCTTGTGGTTTTTTTTTTTTTTTTTTTTTTTTTCTTTGCCTTTTTTTCCGATTTGCACTAATGAAATAGTTTTTCCGAAATTGTATTTAAGTACTTACAATACTTTCCACGTATGTTGCCTTTGGTGAATTTGTTGAGTTGGGTGGGTAAGTGTTTAAACTGTTTGTTTCCTTCTGCTGCGGTAAAAATTGCCGGCGGGTTTTAATCCAACGATGATGTTTGTTGGTGGCTTGATGAAATCCTGTTGCTGCGGTAAAAATTGCCGGCGGGTTTTAATCCAACGATGATGTTTGTTGGTGGCTTGATTAAAATCCTGTTGATCCAAACGGTTGTTATTTTTTGGGTGTGTTCGCCTTCTATCTGGCACCGATCCGGCTCGATTGGACCAAAATGTTGAGGTATTCAACTTCGAAATAGTCGGTTGCCAAATAAAAGAGATGATTTCGTTTTCAATATCAAAATTCACAATTTATATTATATGGGGTATATACAATATGTTTGGGTTAATTTATATAAGAGTGTGTGTGTATGTTTGTTATAAATGAGAGGGTGGGTTAGGTAAAATATCACCGTATATAATACCTTAAGTGTTAATTACAATTGAAATTATATCTTAATCTTGTATATGACCTGTGGTGGGTATTCCCGCGTTGGTTGGATGGTTATTTCCTGATCCTGATTATTGTGGTGATCGAGTGGTTGGTTGTCCGTCCGCTTATTTTGCACTTCCTTTGCTTGTTGTATTCTCATTAGATATGTTGGTGCGGTTGGTGTTTCTGCATTGTCCTCTAATTCGTCTTTCGACCAGTTTAGAGGACAATGCAGGGATGTGTTCATTTGGTATGAACAACTCTCTTTAGCAAGAGTTGTTGCGAGAGTATAAAAAAAATCAGCCTGTACGTTGTATATTATTAAAGAAAATGAATTATAATTACGTTAAAAAAATAATTGCGTATATATTTATAAATTACCGTACAAAGTTTTATTTTAAGATTTTTTTTGGTGTACGCAGATATACGCTTAAATATTAACATAAAAGTAATAAATAAAAGGACTCAAGAGAGTTCTAACTTCAACCGTGGGGGAATTATGTACTTTAGATGACATTCCACTCATATAGGAAATCACAATCAACCAATCAATCCAGTCGGAAAGCCTGAAACTAGACTTCATAAAAATTCCCGCCAGTAAACACCTCCCTCAACCTTCCCCGCCAAGTTCGACCCATCCGTGCAGAAGCTCAAGGAGAGGTACCTCCAGCGATGGGATAGCCAAGGGGACATGGTGATCGTCCAATAACTTCGGGATGAGGTCAAAGTGTGCGAGGATTCGAGGAGTGCTCATGCACGCACCATTTCGCATTTCGTTGCATAAGTTCATACCCGGTAGGCGTTACGCGCGCTTGAGAAACGCCAGCGTTTTTAATAAGGAGAAAGGATGGACTTAAAGGTTTATATATGATGCTAGCAAACCCGGCCACGCGTTTTTATGGCTAAGATATTATATTATAGAAAAGTTTTCAATATAGTGAAATATATTCTTACACATAAAGACGAAAACGTTATAGCCGGTAAATGTGAAAATTATTGATATATAATTTTGTAGATCTGAGCTTAGCGCAAATCGACATAACTAATAATTTTGTATTTTTTAATGTTATATTAAAGTATGTACTGTATGAACTGTCGAAAAGTTGTATATATTAGCAGTTATTTACCAATACCAGAGTTAGGAAATTCTGCTCCATTTTTATCCGTTTTTTTTATTTTTTTATTGACAAAATAGCTCGCTAAATTTAAATTAAAATCTTGCATCCGTTTCTTTAGTTATCTTTTTCAGTTGCATATATAGAGATGCTGATCTCTTTACTTCACGTAATGGATTTCAAATACGTACGACTGAAGAAAACTAAGTCCACAGAAATAGCAGTAACATCCTAGCAAGTCATTGGTACTGAAATTCCAACAGATTCAAAGAAATTTCCATAACACCACTACATACACACATACGGAACAAATGGTAAAATGTGGATAAACATTTAACTCAACTCTTCTCTCGTACAGCACCCTGAATGAGAGAAAGAAACAACCGAAGTTCTCGTGTGTTTGAACAAGTTTAGTATTGAGCTACAGTGGAACTTCCATAACTCGAAGATCCCCATAATTGGCAATAGCGTTTTGAAGCTAAATTGAATACATATTTTCTTCCTTAACTCGAAGTTCTCCATAACTCGAACTCTTGAATTGGCAATAGAAGTCAAATTTCATACAAATTTCCTTCCATAAATCGAACTTTTTGGTTAGGGCGTAATACAAAATTTACAATTTCACTATCGAGACAGAATTTTAAAAGAGTCCCTCTATATTGTACGGATGCGAACAAACAATATGATATTACACTTATGGATTGCATAAATGATCTAACGAAAGCATGGGATATAGACGTCAAGCGCCAAACAATAGCAAATTGTAACAAACGAAATACAGAATGCATATTTTAACGAATATAAAAATAATATTTCATCTTACTGTAAATGCGATATACGCAATAGAAGCAACAACAACAATAGTCAACAAAAAGGGCGTAAACATGGAATGTGTAAATACTTGTTGAATAGAATAATATTATCTTGACTTAAAACGCAACTAATTTCCCATACAGATATTTCAAACCTCACACGGCGCGTTAAAGGTACGCAACCTAATTGATGTCACTCATGGTAGCTGCGCAAAATTTTCGAAGGGATGGAAGTATGTGCTACAAGCAAATCCAGAATTACGGAGGCACATGCTGCTACATCGATCACAAATTTACACATCAGATATTTGGTTTAATGTCACATTTTTTACGTGCAATTAAACCTTTTGGTCAACACAAGCACGTGAAGAATTGGAGCGACATGGTTTAGGTGCTTTTGTAACAGTTTATCATCTCGACGTGTCTCAACTGAGTTTTGCCAATGAGCTAGAGGGCAAAGCAGATGCATTTTTAGACCTAAGTTGGCCGTACCATTAGCAGTTAAAACAGAAATCAGAGGGTAAATTTAAGTAAATGATTGTGATCATAAAAATTTAGAAACTTCTTGTATGTTTAATTAGGAGGCCCTTTTTTGATTCATTTTCACCTTGTATTGAGAAATGATAACGTTGTTGTATCGCCTTACAAGGACATGGATTCACCGAAATTAGTTCCATGGGAATACTACAGCAAAAGCATGGATGTTAAGACTGGAATGGTGTCCGTGGTAGATTAGTATTCCTGAAGTATAAGGTAATTATTATCATAATCTATGCAGTGAAAATTAATGTTTTACTTTATATTTTATGGATACCCTCCTCCCAAAAATTTTATAAATTTAGTACTATTGAAATTAATAAAAAAACAGATCATACAAAAACTACTAAAGAATCAAAAAAACGTCGTGACATCATGTGAGCTGCTTACACTTCCTGGCCACACGGGGTAGCCTTCGTCCGATAGCAAAAATTGTTCAAGTATTCAATACTATATGTATATAGTGTTGTACGATAATACATGTATAAAGTAAATATAATAATGAACACCTAAACGGCATGATATTGTCAATAAATAGGAAATACATATAATTAATGATTTTGCTATTAAATTCTCATTTGGGGTTTTGGTAGCACTGACTGAAAATAGCGGGTATAGTTTCAGGGCTTTTGTGGGTCGCAGAACTGAAAGTGCACGTGGAGTTTTGGTACGCAATTTTGGGTTTTTCATCCGTGTTTGTACCAAGAACAGTACTGAAAGTTCACATGTAGTTTTGGTTCGCAGTTTTCCTGCTTTCATCCGAGATTGCACCAAGATCATTCCCCGAATTGTGCAAGAGGTATACAGTGGAACTTCACACAGAAAAACTTCGAGTTAGAGAAACTTCGAGTAACAGAATTTTCATTAACATAAATTTTTCAAAAAGCTGTAAAACTTAGATTTATACCCTGTTTTATTTATTTGCATCGAATAGAGTTTTATGTTCATACGTTAAAACATGTATTTTGTAAATTTTTTGGTTGCAGTTTGCTGGTCTGGTCGAAAAGTTCGATTTATGGAAGAACATTTGTATGGAATTTGCCTTCTATTGCCACTTCAAGAGTTTGAGTTATAGAAGTTCGAGTTATGGAAAGAAATTTGTACGAAAATTGGTTCCTAAACGCTATTGCTAACTCAAAAGTTCAAGTTATGGAGATCTTCGAGTTATAGAAGTTCGAGTTATGGAAGTTCCTCTGTATATTAAACTGCTGCACAAGCAGGCTTAAGCTCCAGTTACCCATACTTGACTTGACTCAGCTTCGAAAAATTTGACTTGGAAAACTTAGATGCAGTTATATTAAACACAGCGCGTAGAAATCAGCTGTTTTTGAATGTTGAGAGAGCACACAAATGTGACATTTTAATTGATTTGTGAAGTTTGTGAAAATTTAATAAATAATAAAACAAATTGTTTTACCGAATACCTTAATAATAATAATAAATTTTAATAATGGATAGTGATTTATTCCAAGAACTTGTTTATTTAAATATTCTTCGCCTTCAAAGAAGAAAAGTTTTGAGAAGACGTAAACGCCGCTGGTCCGTTCATCCAGCTAATCGGGATAGAAACCCAAATGGTTTCTTCTGGAAGAACTTTTTAAAATTAAAAGAAGACGACCAAAAACTATTTCTTTTAACACGGATGAATCGGACAGTGTACAATATTCTTTTAAATATAATTAGTCCGTTTTTTAAAAAACCAAAACAACAAGTTGGCGTCGAGGAGCGAGTGGTTATAACATTAATGTAAGTTAAACAATCCTTGAAGCATATTCATTTAATTGTATTCTCATATATTTTTTAGGTACCTCGCTTATGGAACACCTTTTGAGGTCATAGCCTCGATGCATAAGTTAGGCAAAACAACAGTGTGGAATATCGTACTTGAAACGTGTGAAATACTTTGGTTACATCTGTCCCCGATATACCTTAGCGAGCCAAGTACCGCACAATATAAAGATATTGCTGCTGATTTTTTAAAACTGTGGAATATACCCAACTATAGCAATCTAAATTTGGTAAAGCGCTCTTGAAAACAAATTGCCACTACCACCAAGAGCTCCATTATGGAATGAATCCTCAACAGATTTTCCACATTTTTTTGTGGCCGACGCAGCGTTTCCGTTGAAGGAAAACTTAATGCGACCTTACCCCGGTGCACAGCTGCCACGAAACAAAGCAATTTTCAATTACCGGTTATCGCGAGCTCGTAGAGTAATCGAAAATAGCTTTGGTATTTTAACCGCTCGATGGCGTGTTCTACGAAAGGTCATAGACTTTAGCCCAAAGAACTGCGAAACAATTATGTTAACCTGCTTGGTTCTTCACATTTTTGTAATGTTGAATGACCATGATCGTTGGTATTGTCCAGATACATTTGTAGACACAGACACCGCAGACCATGGAATATTGGAGGGAGAATGGCGTGAAGATTTAGAGAGTGTTGGAGGTGCATTACATTCAATAAGTTCAACTCGACGCAATGCATCTTGTATCGCATTCCGTGTAAGGGATTTTTTGGCAGAATATTTTATTAACCAGGGAGCAGTTTCATTTCAAGAAGATCGTATTTAGTGTATATTTATTTTATTTATATTTATATTTATTTATATCGTATTTAATGTGTAAAATTGTAATCCAAGTATGAAGTACTATACTTTTTGTTACGTTAACTTTTTTATGATATTTTATTAAACCATATGTTTACATGACTTAGTAACATATTTTTCCGCGCTTTGTATGTGTGTGGTGAATCTTAGTAACCCTCATTAATTTTATTAAACTTGTAACAAACCAATTGTATTTCATCAAAGAGAATTTCCATTTAATAAACCTAATAATAATTTTTATAACGTTTTACAAATATCGTGTGTTTGCCCCTTTCACATACTGGTTATAATTCCGCACGTAAGTATACCTGTGTCATACGTATACACCATAGATATATCTATAAATATTGTTTTATTTACTGAAAAAGATGTTAATTATCTGTATTAGGAAGATTACACAGGCATATGGCAAATGAATTCTGTATAGTAAAGTTTATTACGAAAATATATATGTATATATTTTATTTACCGACAAAATCATAATTATGACGGTATCTAATTAGTAAATAAAATAAGACATAGGCTGTATAATCAAATAAATGTACATACAAAATAGGATAATTTTTCCCTATCAAAATCACTACCAACATAACTACATAACACACAAAAAATAAAAGACAAAGACACAAAATTAAAGAGTTATAAAAACAAATTGTTTTATTTTTTTTTTTCAAATACATTCTTAAAACTATTTTTGAAAATTGAGGTACATTGTTGTTTCTTACGTATTTTAAACATTTTTACATATTAATTCAATATAAGTATAAAACGTCAAGCGTTTTAAACATTTTAAAACTATTTTTGAAAAATGAGATACATCGTTGTTTCTTACGTCTAGGTAACAAGCCTTTTAAACATTTTTACATATTAATTCAATATAAGTATAAAACGTCAAGCGTTTTAAACATTTTAAAACTATTTTTGAAAAATGAGATACATCGTTGTTTCTTACGTCTAGGTAACAAGCCTTTTAAACATTTTTACATATTAATTCAATATATGTATAAAACATCAAACAAATTATTTAAAAATTAAAAAAAAAATTATTCGGGTTTCGATTTAATAGCAAATAATGAATTTGTTAAAACTTGTATTGCTTTCATTTGTTTTACCTCGCTCATATCGTTCATGATAGAGGTCAACATAACACCAAACGACCTCACCGCCTCGCTGCCTTTGCTCCTCTCTGCACACATGCTTTTGTATAGCACGCACGCTTCTTTGAAGCAGCCGTCGTCATCGCTGTTTGTTTTCTTTACTCTTTTCCGGATCGGAGTTGAAAACGACAACTCCGAAGGCGACGATAAATTAGTCTGAGAACTAATTGGCTCCAACAGCTCCTGCGAAAACATATCATCGCTTGATTAAAATCCTGTTGATCCAAACGGTTGTTATTTTTTGGGTGTGTTCGCCTTCTATCTGGCACCGATCCGGCTCGATTGGACCAAAATGTTGAGGTATTCAACTTCGAAATAGTCGGTTGCCAAATAAAAGAGATGATTTCGTTTTCAATATCAAAATTCACAATTTATATTATATGGGGTATATACAATATGTTTGGGTTAATTTATATAAGAGTGTGTGTGTATGTTTGTTATAAATGAGAGGGTGGGTTAGGTAAAATATCACCGTATATAATACCTTAAGTGTTAATTACAATTGAAATTATATCTTAATCTTGTATATGACCTGTGGTGGGTATTCCCGCGTTGGTTGGATGGTTATTTCCTGATCCTGATTATTGTGGTGATCGAGTGGTTGGTTGTCCGTCCGCTTATTTTGCACTTCCTTTGCTTGTTGTATTCTCATTAGATATGTTGGTGCGGTTGGTGTTTCTGCATTGTCCTCTAATTCGTCTTTCGACCAGTTTAGAGGACAATGCAGGGATGTGTTCATTTGGTATGAACAACTCTCTTTAGCAAGAGTTGTTGCGAGAGTATAAAAAAAATCAGCCTGTACGTTGTATATTATTAAAGAAAATGAATTATAATTACGTTAAAAAAATAATTGCGTATATATTTATAAATTACCGTACAAAGTTTTATTTTAAGATTTTTTTTGGTGTACGCAGATATACGCTTAAATATTAACATAAAAGTAATAAATAAAAGGACTCAAGAGAGTTCTAACTTCAACCGTGGGGGAATTATGTACTTTAGATGACATTCCACTCATATAGGAAATCACAATCAACCAATCAATCCAGTCGGAAAGCCTGAAACTAGACTTCATAAAAATTCCCGCCAGTAAACACCTCCCTCAACCTTCCCCGCCAAGTTCGACCCATCCGTGCAGAAGCTCAAGGAGAGGTACCTCCAGCGATGGGATAGCCAAGGGGACATGGTGATCGTCCAATAACTTCGGGATGAGGTCAAAGTGTGCGAGGATTCGAGGAGTGCTCATGCACGCACCATTTCGCATTTCGTTGCATAAGTTCATACCCGGTAGGCGTTACGCGCGCTTGAGAAACGCCAGCGTTTTTAATAAGGAGAAAGGATGGACTTAAAGGTTTATATATGATGCTAGCAAACCCGGCCACGCGTTTTTATGGCTAAGATATTATATTATAGAAAAGTTTTCAATATAGTGAAATATATTCTTACACATAAAGACGAAAACGTTATAGCCGGTAAATGTGAAAATTATTGATATATAATTTTGTAGATCTGAGCTTAGCGCAAATCGACATAACTAATAATTTTGTATTTTTTAATGTTATATTAAAGTATGTACTGTATGAACTGTCGAAAAGTTGTATATATTAGCAGTTATTTACCAATACCAGGGTTAGGAAATTCTGCTCCATTTTTATCCGTTTTTTTTATTTTTTTATTGACAAAATAGCTCGCTAAATTTAAATTAAAATCTTGCATCCGTTTCTTTAGTTATCTTTTTCAGTTGCATATATAGAGATGCTGATCTCTTTACTTCACGTAATGGATTTCAAATACGTACGACTGAAGAAAACTAAGTCCACAGAAATAGCAGTAACATCCTAGCAAGTCATTGGTACTGAAATTCCAACAGATTCAAAGAAATTTCCATAACACCACTACATACACACATACGGAACAAATGGTAAAATGTGGATAAACATTTAACTCAACTCTTCTCTCGTACAGCACCCTGAATGAGAGAAAGAAACAACCGAAGTTCTCGTGTGTTTGAACAAGTTTAGTATTGAGCTACAGTGGAACTTCCATAACTCGAAGATCCCCATAATTGGCAATAGCGTTTTGAAGCTAAATTGAATACATATTTTCTTCCTTAACTCGAAGTTCTCCATAACTCGAACTCTTGAATTGGCAATAGAAGTCAAATTTCATACAAATTTCCTTCCATAAATCGAACTTTTTGGTTAGGGCGTAATACAAAATTTACAATTTCACTATCGAGACAGAATTTTAAAAGAGTCCCTCTATATTGTACGGATGCGAACAAACAATATGATATTACACTTATGGATTGCATAAATGATCTAACGAAAGCATGGGATATAGACGTCAAGCGCCAAACAATAGCAAATTGTAACAAACGAAATACAGAATGCATATTTTAACGAATATAAAAATAATATTTCATCTTACTGTAAATGCGATATACGCAATAGAAGCAACAACAACAATAGTCAACAAAAAGGGCGTAAACATGGAATGTGTAAATACTTGTTGAATAGAATAATATTATCTTGACTTAAAACGCAACTAATTTCCCATACAGATATTTCAAACCTCACACGGCGCGTTAAAGGTACGCAACCTAATTGATGTCACTCATGGTAGCTGCGCAAAATTTTCGAAGGGATGGAAGTATGTGCTACAAGCAAATCCAGAATTACGGAGGCACATGCTGCTACATCGATCACAAATTTACACATCAGATATTTGGTTTAATGTCACATTTTTTACGTGCAATTAAACCTTTTGGTCAACACAAGCACGTGAAGAATTGGAGCGACATGGTTTAGGTGCTTTTGTAACAGTTTATCATCTCGACGTGTCTCAACTGAGTTTTGCCAATGAGCTAGAGGGCAAAGCAGATGCATTTTTAGACCTAAGTTGGCCGTACCATTAGCAGTTAAAACAGAAATCAGAGGGTAAATTTAAGTAAATGATTGTGATCATAAAGATTTAGAAACTTCTTGTATGTTTAATTAGGAGGCCCTTTTTTGATTCATTTTCACCTTGTATTGAGAAATGATAACGTTGTTGTATCGCCTTACAAGGACATGGATTCACCGAAATTAGTTCCATGGGAATACTACAGCAAAAGCATGGATGTTAAGACTGGAATGGTGTCCGTGGTAGATTAGTATTCCTGAAGTATAAGGTAATTATTATCATAATCTATGCAGTGAAAATTAATGTTTTACTTTATATTTTATGGATACCCTCCTCCCAAAAATTTTATAAATTTAGTACTATTGAAATTAATAAAAAAACAGATCATACAAAAACTACTAAAGAATCAAAAAAACGTCGTGACATCATGTGAGCTGCTTACACTTCCTGGCCACACGGGGTAGCCTTCGTCCGATAGCAAAAATTGTTCAAGTATTCAATACTATATGTATACAGTACGATAATACATGTATAAAGTAAATATAATAATGAACACCTAAACGGCATGATATTGTCAATAAATAGGAAATACATATAATTAATGATTTTGCTATTAAATTCTCATTTGGGGTTTTGGTAGCACTGACTGAAAATAGCGGGTATAGTTTCAGGGCTTTTGTGGGTCGCAGAACTGAAAGTGCACGTGGAGTTTTGGTACGCAATTTTGGGTTTTTCATCCGTGTTTGTACCAAGAACAGTACTGAAAGTTCACATGTAGTTTTGGTTCGCAGTTTTCCTGCTTTCATCCGAGATTGCACCAAGATCATTCCCCGAATTGTGCAAGAGGTATACAGTGGAACTTCACACAGAAAAACTTCGAGTTAGAGAAACTTCGAGTAACAGAATTTTCATTAACATAAATTTTTCAAAAAGCTGTAAAACTTAGATTTATACCCTGTTTTATTTATTTGCATCGAATAGAGTTTTATGTTCATACGTTAAAACATGTATTTTGTAAATTTTTTGGTTGCAGTTTGCTGGTCTGGTCGAAAAGTTCGATTTATGGAAGAACATTTGTATGGAATTTGCCTTCTATTGCCACTTCAAGAGTTTGAGTTATAGAAGTTCGAGTTATGGAAAGAAATTTGTACGAAAATTGGTTCCTAAACGCTATTGCTAACTCAAAAGTTCAAGTTATGGAGATCTTCGAGTTATAGAAGTTCGAGTTATGGAAGTTCCTCTGTATATTAAACTGCTGCACAAGCAGGCTTAAGCTCCAGTTACCCATACTTGACTTGACTCAGCTTCGAAAAATTTGACTTGGAAAACTTAGATGCAGTTATATTAAACACAGCGCGTAGAAATCAGCTGTTTTTGAATGTTGAGAGAGCACACAAATGTGACATTTTAATTGATTTGTGAAGTTTGTGAAAATTTAATAAATAATAAAACAAATTGTTTTACCGAATACCTTAATAATAATAATAAATTTTAATAATGGATAGTGATTTATTCCAAGAACTTGTTTATTTAAATATTCTTCGCCTTCAAAGAAGAAAAGTTTTGAGAAGACGTAAACGCCGCTGGTCCGTTCATCCAGCTAATCGGGATAGAAACCCAAATGGTTTCTTCTGGAAGAACTTTTTAAAATTAAAAGAAGACGACCAAAAACTATTTCTTTTAACACGGATGAATCGGACAGTGTACAATATTCTTTTAAATATAATTAGTCCGTTTTTTAAAAAACCAAAACAACAAGTTGGCGTCGAGGAGCGAGTGGTTATAACATTAATGTAAGTTAAACAATCCTTGAAGCATATTCATTTAATTGTATTCTCATATATTTTTTAGGTACCTCGCTTATGGAACACCTTTTGAGGTCATAGCCTCGATGCATAAGTTAGGCAAAACAACAGTGTGGAATATCGTACTTGAAACGTGTGAAATACTTTGGTTACATCTGTCCCCGATATACCTTAGCGAGCCAAGTACCGCACAATATAAAGATATTGCTGCAGATTTTTTAAAACTGTGGAATATACCCAACTATAGCAATCTAAATTTGGTAAAGCGCTCTTGAAAACAAATTGCCACTACCACCAAGAGCTCCATTGTGGAATGAATCCTCAACAGATTTTCCACATTTTTTTGTGGCCGACGCAGCGTTTCCGTTGAAGGAAAACTTAATGCGACCTTACCCCGGTGCACAGCTGCCACGAAACAAAGCAATTTTCAATTACCGGTTATCGCGAGCTCGTAGAGTAATCGAAAATAGCTTTGGTATTTTAACCGCTCGATGGCGTGTTCTACGAAAGGTCATAGACTTTAGCCCAAAGAACTGCGAAACAATTGTGTTAACCTGCTTGGTTCTTCACATTTTTGTAATGTTGAATGACCATGATCGTTGGTATTGTCCAGATACATTTGTAGACACAGACACCGCAGACCATGGAATATTGGAGGGAGAATGGCGTGAAGATTTAGAGAGTGTTGGAGGTGCATTACATTCAATAAGTTCAACTCGACGCAATGCATCTTGTATCGCATTCCGTGTAAGGGATTTTTTGGCAGAATATTTTATTAACCAGGGAGCAGTTTCATTTCAAGAAGATCGTATTTAGTGTATATTTATTTTATTTATATTTATATTTATTTATATCGTATTTAATGTGTAAAATTGTAATCCAAGTATGAAGTACTATACTTTTTGTTACGTTAACTTTTTTATGATATTTTATTAAACCATATGTTTACATGACTTAGTAACATATTTTTCCGCGCTTTGTATGTGTGTGGTGAATCTTAGTAACCCTCATTAATTTTATTAAACTTGTAACAAACCAATTGTATTTCATCAAAGAGAATTTCCATTTAATAAACCTAATAATAATTTTTATAACGTTTTACAAATATCGTGTGTTTGCCCCTTTCACATACTGGTTATAATTCCGCACGTAAGTATACCTGTGTCATACGTATACACCATAGATATATCTATAAATATTGTTTTATTTACTGAAAAAGATGTTAATTATCTGTATTAGGAAGATTACACAGGCATATGGCAAATGAATTCTGTATAGTAAAGTTTATTACGAAAATATATATGTATATATTTTATTTACCGACAAAATCATAATTATGACGGTATCTAATTAGTAAATAAAATAAGACATAGGCTGTATAATCAAATAAATGTACATACAAAATAGGATAATTTTTCCCTATCAAAATCACTACCAACATAACTACATAACACACAAAAAATAAAAGACAAAGACACAAAATTAAAGAGTTATAAAAACAAATTGTTTTATTTTTTTTTTTCAAATACATTCTTAAAACTATTTTTGAAAATTGAGGTACATTGTTGTTTCTTACGTATTTTAAACATTTTTACATATTAATTCAATATAAGTATAAAACGTCAAGCGTTTTAAACATTTTAAAACTATTTTTGAAAAATGAGATACATCGTTGTTTCTTACGTCTAGGTAACAAGCCTTTTAAACATTTTTACATATTAATTCAATATAAGTATAAAACGTCAAGCGTTTTAAACATTTTAAAACTATTTTTGAAAAATGAGATACATCGTTGTTTCTTACGTCTAGGTAACAAGCCTTTTAAACATTTTTACATATTAATTCAATATATGTATAAAACATCAAACAAATTATTTAAAAATTAAAAAAAAAATTATTCGGGTTTCGATTTAATAGCAAATAATGAATTTGTTAAAACTTGTATTGCTTTCATTTGTTTTACCTCGCTCATATCGTTCATGATAGAGGTCAACATAACACCAAACGACCTCACCGCCTCGCTGCCTTTGCTCCTCTCTGCACACATGCTTTTGTATAGCACGCACGCTTCTTTGAAGCAGCCGTCGTCATCGCTGTTTGTTTTCTTTACTCTTTTCCGGATCGGAGTTGAAAACGACAACTCCGAAGGCGACGATAAATTAGTCTGAGAACTAATTGGCTCCAACAGCTCCTGCGAAAACATATCATCGCTTGATTAAAATCCTGTTGATCCAAACGGTTGTTATTTTTTGGGTGTGTTCGCCTTCTATCTGGCACCGATCCGGCTCGATTGGACCAAAATGTTGAGGTATTCAACTTCGAAATAGTCGGTTGCCAAATAAAAGAGATGATTTCGTTTTCAATATCAAAATTCACAATTTATATTATATGGGGTATATACAATATGTTTGGGTTAATTTATATAAGAGTGTGTGTGTATGTTTGTTATAAATGAGAGGGTGGGTTAGGTAAAATATCACCGTATATAATACCTTAAGTGTTAATTACAATTGAAATTATATCTTAATCTTGTATATGACCTGTGGTGGGTATTCCCGCGTTGGTTGGATGGTTATTTCCTGATCCTGATTATTGTGGTGATCGAGTGGTTGGTTGTCCGTCCGCTTATTTTGCACTTCCTTTGCTTGTTGTATTCTCATTAGATATGTTGGTGCGGTTGGTGTTTCTGCATTGTCCTCTAATTCGTCTTTCGACCAGTTTAGAGGACAATGCAGGGATGTGTTCATTTGGTATGAACAACTCTCTTTAGCAAGAGTTGTTGCGAGAGTATAAAAAAAATCAGCCTGTACGTTGTATATTATTAAAGAAAATGAATTATAATTACGTTAAAAAAATAATTGCGTATATATTTATAAATTACCGTACAAAGTTTTATTTTAAGATTTTTTTTGGTGTACGCAGATATACGCTTAAATATTAACATAAAAGTAATAAATAAAAGGACTCAAGAGAGTTCTAACTTCAACCGTGGGGGAATTATGTACTTTAGATGACATTCCACTCATATAGGAAATCACAATCAACCAATCAATCCAGTCGGAAAGCCTGAAACTAGACTTCATAAAAATTCCCGCCAGTAAACACCTCCCTCAACCTTCCCCGCCAAGTTCGACCCATCCGTGCAGAAGCTCAAGGAGAGGTACCTCCAGCGATGGGATAGCCAAGGGGACATGGTGATCGTCCAATAACTTCGGGATGAGGTCAAAGTGTGCGAGGATTCGAGGAGTGCTCATGCACGCACCATTTCGCATTTCGTTGCATAAGTTCATACCCGGTAGGCGTTACGCGCGCTTGAGAAACGCCAGCGTTTTTAATAAGGAGAAAGGATGGACTTAAAGGTTTATATATGATGCTAGCAAACCCGGCCACGCGTTTTTATGGCTAAGATATTATATTATAGAAAAGTTTTCAATATAGTGAAATATATTCTTACACATAAAGACGAAAACGTTATAGCCGGTAAATGTGAAAATTATTGATATATAATTTTGTAGATCTGAGCTTAGCGCAAATCGACATAACTAATAATTTTGTATTTTTTAATGTTATATTAAAGTATGTACTGTATGAACTGTCGAAAAGTTGTATATATTAGCAGTTATTTACCAATACCAGGGTTAGGAAATTCTGCTCCATTTTTATCCGTTTTTTTTATTTTTTTATTGACAAAATAGCTCGCTAAATTTAAATTAAAATCTTGCATCCGTTTCTTTAGTTATCTTTTTCAGTTGCATATATAGAGATGCTGATCTCTTTACTTCACGTAATGGATTTCAAATACGTACGACTGAAGAAAACTAAGTCCACAGAAATAGCAGTAACATCCTAGCAAGTCATTGGTACTGAAATTCCAACAGATTCAAAGAAATTTCCATAACACCACTACATACACACATACGGAACAAATGGTAAAATGTGGATAAACATTTAACTCAACTCTTCTCTCGTACAGCACCCTGAATGAGAGAAAGAAACAACCGAAGTTCTCGTGTGTTTGAACAAGTTTAGTATTGAGCTACAGTGGAACTTCCATAACTCGAAGATCCCCATAATTGGCAATAGCGTTTTGAAGCTAAATTGAATACATATTTTCTTCCTTAACTCAAAGTTCTCCATAACTCGAACTCTTGAATTGGCAATAGAAGTCAAATTTCATACAAATTTCCTTCCATAAATCGAACTTTTTGGTTAGGGCGTAATACAAAATTTACAATTTCACTATCGAGACAGAATTTTAAAAGAGTCCCTCTATATTGTACGGATGCGAACAAACAATATGATATTACACTTATGGATTGCATAAATGATCTAACGAAAGCATGGGATATAGACGTCAAGCGCCAAACAATAGCAAATTGTAACAAACGAAATACAGAATGCATATTTTAACGAATATAAAAATAATATTTCATCTTACTGTAAATGCGATATACGCAATAGAAGCAACAACAACAATAGTCAACAAAAAGGGCGTAAACATGGAATGTGTAAATACTTGTTGAATAGAATAATATTATCTTGACTTAAAACGCAACTAATTTCCCATACAGATATTTCAAACCTCACACGGCGCGTTAAAGGTACGCAACCTAATTGATGTCACTCATGGTAGCTGCGCAAAATTTTCGAAGGGATGGAAGTATGTGCTACAAGCAAATCCAGAATTACGGAGGCACATGCTGCTACATCGATCACAAATTTACACATCAGATATTTGGTTTAATGTCACATTTTTTACGTGCAATTAAACCTTTTGGTCAACACAAGCACGTGAAGAATTGGAGCGACATGGTTTAGGTGCTTTTGTAACAGTTTATCATCTCGACGTGTCTCAACTGAGTTTTGCCAATGAGCTAGAGGGCAAAGCAGATGCATTTTTAGACCTAAGTTGGCCGTACCATTAGCAGTTAAAACAGAAATCAGAGGGTAAATTTAAGTAAATGATTGTGATCATAAAAATTTAGAAACTTCTTGTATGTTTAATTAGGAGGCCCTTTTTTGATTCATTTTCACCTTGTATTGAGAAATGATAACGTTGTTGTATCGCCTTACAAGGACATGGATTCACCGAAATTAGTTCCATGGGAATACTACAGCAAAAGCATGGATGTTAAGACTGGAATGGTGTCCGTGGTAGATTAGTATTCCTGAAGTATAAGGTAATTATTATCATAATCTATGCAGTGAAAATTAATGTTTTACTTTATATTTTATGGATACCCTCCTCCCAAAAATTTTATAAATTTAGTACTATTGAAATTAATAAAAAAACAGATCATACAAAAACTACTAAAGAATCAAAAAAACGTCGTGACATCATGTGAGCTGCTTACACTTCCTGGCCACACGGGGTAGCCTTCGTCCGATAGCAAAAATTGTTCAAGTATTCAATACTATATGTATACAGTACGATAATACATGTATAAAGTAAATATAATAATGAACACCTAAACGGCATGATATTGTCAATAAATAGGAAATACATATAATTAATGATTTTGCTATTAAATTCTCATTTGGGGTTTTGGTAGCACTGACTGAAAATAGCGGGTATAGTTTCAGGGCTTTTGTGGGTCGCAGAACTGAAAGTGCACGTGGAGTTTTGGTACGCAATTTTGGGTTTTTCATCCGTGTTTGTACCAAGAACAGTACTGAAAGTTCACATGTAGTTTTGGTTCGCAGTTTTCCTGCTTTCATCCGAGATTGCACCAAGATCATTCCCCGAATTGTGCAAGAGGTATACAGTGGAACTTCACACAGAAAAACTTCGAGTTAGAGAAACTTCGAGTAACAGAATTTTCATTAACATAAATTTTTCAAAAAGCTGTAAAACTTAGATTTATACCCTGTTTTATTTATTTGCATCGAATAGAGTTTTATGTTCATACGTTAAAACATGTATTTTGTAAATTTTTTGGTTGCAGTTTGCTGGTCTGGTCGAAAAGTTCGATTTATGGAAGAACATTTGTATGGAATTTGCCTTCTATTGCCACTTCAAGAGTTTGAGTTATAGAAGTTCGAGTTATGGAAAGAAATTTGTACGAAAATTGGTTCCTAAACGCTATTGCTAACTCAAAAGTTCAAGTTATGGAGATCTTCGAGTTATAGAAGTTCGAGTTATGGAAGTTCCTCTGTATATTAAACTGCTGCACAAGCAGGCTTAAGCTCCAGTTACCCATACTTGACTTGACTCAGCTTCGAAAAATTTGACTTGGAAAACTTAGATGCAGTTATATTAAACACAGCGCGTAGAAATCAGCTGTTTTTGAATGTTGAGAGAGCACACAAATGTGACATTTTAATTGATTTGTGAAGTTTGTGAAAATTTAATAAATAATAAAACAAATTGTTTTACCGAATACCTTAATAATAATAATAAATTTTAATAATGGATAGTGATTTATTCCAAGAACTTGTTTATTTAAATATTCTTCGCCTTCAAAGAAGAAAAGTTTTGAGAAGACGTAAACGCCGCTGGTCCGTTCATCCAGCTAATCGGGATAGAAACCCAAATGGTTTCTTCTGGAAGAACTTTTTAAAATTAAAAGAAGACGACCAAAAACTATTTCTTTTAACACGGATGAATCGGACAGTGTACAATATTCTTTTAAATATAATTAGTCCGTTTTTTAAAAAACCAAAACAACAAGTTGGCGTCGAGGAGCGAGTGGTTATAACATTAATGTAAGTTAAACAATCCTTGAAGCATATTCATTTAATTGTATTCTCATATATTTTTTAGGTACCTCGCTTATGGAACACCTTTTGAGGTCATAGCCTCGATGCATAAGTTAGGCAAAACAACAGTGTGGAATATCGTACTTGAAACGTGTGAAATACTTTGGTTACATCTGTCCCCGATATACCTTAGCGAGCCAAGTACCGCACAATATAAAGATATTGCTGCAGATTTTTTAAAACTGTGGAATATACCCAACTATAGCAATCTAAATTTGGTAAAGCGCTCTTGAAAACAAATTGCCACTACCACCAAGAGCTCCATTGTGGAATGAATCCTCAACAGATTTTCCACATTTTTTTGTGGCCGACGCAGCGTTTCCGTTGAAGGAAAACTTAATGCGACCTTACCCCGGTGCACAGCTGCCACGAAACAAAGCAATTTTCAATTACCGGTTATCGCGAGCTCGTAGAGTAATCGAAAATAGCTTTGGTATTTTAACCGCTCGATGGCGTGTTCTACGAAAGGTCATAGACTTTAGCCCAAAGAACTGCGAAACAATTGTGTTAACCTGCTTGGTTCTTCACATTTTTGTAATGTTGAATGACCATGATCGTTGGTATTGTCCAGATACATTTGTAGACACAGACACCGCAGACCATGGAATATTGGAGGGAGAATGGCGTGAAGATTTAGAGAGTGTTGGAGGTGCATTACATTCAATAAGTTCAACTCGACGCAATGCATCTTGTATCGCATTCCGTGTAAGGGATTTTTTGGCAGAATATTTTATTAACCAGGGAGCAGTTTCATTTCAAGAAGATCGTATTTAGTGTATATTTATTTTATTTATATTTATATTTATTTATATCGTATTTAATGTGTAAAATTGTAATCCAAGTATGAAGTACTATACTTTTTGTTACGTTAACTTTTTTATGATATTTTATTAAACCATATGTTTACATGACTTAGTAACATATTTTTCCGCGCTTTGTATGTGTGTGGTGAATCTTAGTAACCCTCATTAATTTTATTAAACTTGTAACAAACCAATTGTATTTCATCAAAGAGAATTTCCATTTAATAAACCTAATAATAATTTTTATAACGTTTTACAAATATCGTGTGTTTGCCCCTTTCACATACTGGTTATAATTCCGCACGTAAGTATACCTGTGTCATACGTATACACCATAGATATATCTATAAATATTGTTTTATTTACTGAAAAAGATGTTAATTATCTGTATTAGGAAGATTACACAGGCATATGGCAAATGAATTCTGTATAGTAAAGTTTATTACGAAAATATATATGTATATATTTTATTTACCGACAAAATCATAATTATGACGGTATCTAATTAGTAAATAAAATAAGACATAGGCTGTATAATCAAATAAATGTACATACAAAATAGGATAATTTTTCCCTATCAAAATCACTACCAACATAACTACATAACACACAAAAAATAAAAGACAAAGACACAAAATTAAAGAGTTATAAAAACAAATTGTTTTATTTTTTTTTTTCAAATACATTCTTAAAACTATTTTTGAAAATTGAGGTACATTGTTGTTTCTTACGTATTTTAAACATTTTTACATATTAATTCAATATAAGTATAAAACGTCAAGCGTTTTAAACATTTTAAAACTATTTTTGAAAAATGAGATACATCGTTGTTTCTTACGTCTAGGTAACAAGCCTTTTAAACATTTTTACATATTAATTCAATATAAGTATAAAACGTCAAGCGTTTTAAACATTTTAAAACTATTTTTGAAAAATGAGATACATCGTTGTTTCTTACGTCTAGGTAACAAGCCTTTTAAACATTTTTACATATTAATTCAATATATGTATAAAACATCAAACAAATTATTTAAAAATTAAAAAAAAAATTATTCGGGTTTCGATTTAATAGCAAATAATGAATTTGTTAAAACTTGTATTGCTTTCATTTGTTTTACCTCGCTCATATCGTTCATGATAGAGGTCAACATAACACCAAACGACCTCACCGCCTCGCTGCCTTTGCTCCTCTCTGCACACATGCTTTTGTATAGCACGCACGCTTCTTTGAAGCAGCCGTCGTCATCGCTGTTTGTTTTCTTTACTCTTTTCCGGATCGGAGTTGAAAACGACAACTCCGAAGGCGACGATAAATTAGTCTGAGAACTAATTGGCTCCAACAGCTCCTGCGAAAACATATCATCTAAAATGTTTGTGGTGCAACGATTTCTGTAAAAGGGAAATAAATATTTAATACGTATAACATATTAAAAAAATATTAACTTACGGTCTGGGCCGTATATATAGTTTTAAAAAGCTCATATTATCGAACAATGGCCAGGTTTCGGCGTTACTCGCCCCACTTCCTGATGGTGCCTCCATTTTCCTAACCACCTTACTGAATCTTTCCCTTAGAGTCAGCCACCTCTTCGAGCACTGCTCTTCTGTAAAATAAACACAACTTAAACTATTAACATCTACACATATATATATACAAAATATATTTGAATCTAAGAAATAAATTGTTAATAACAATTACTTACCAGTAGCACCTAGCTCCTTCGCCACGCTTACCCACGCGTCCCTCTTCCGGCTCGGCACTCGGTAGCCTACGCAGGCCTTGTTATATAAAATTTCAAGCGCCCGCACTTCTTCTATTAATTTTTCATCATTCATTGTGTTTATTCGGATTATTTATCAAATGGCAAATTAAATATAGAAAATTAAATGAGATTATGAAAATGAAATGATGAAAATGAAATGAAGCGTGCTATCAAAAAAGCGCGCGAAATAACTGAGCTGTCACTCTCTGAAATGTCAAAATAAAGGGAGAGAGCAAAGATGCCACTCTCTGAAATGTCAACTTAACTTGAAATTCTAAATTCAATAGACTTTCAAGACAAGTCATGCGTTCGGTAATCAAATACATGCAAGGCCCATTAAACGGATCTTTTATGTGACAGTTATCAAGTCTCTCTAGGTCAAGTCAAGTATGGGTAACTGGAGCTTTACTTGTTGTTTCAAGTCATTCGTTCATTTAAGATGCAAATGCAATGTTTTGCTCTCAGCGAGCAATTTAAACCAACAACATACTCAGAACAGCAAAAGCAAATGCTTGCATGACATTTTTTTCACCAAGCATTGTTGCTTCAAAACATTACCCTACAAGACGGAGCTAACTCATACACCACTACACATTCAAAGTTTTTCAGCTTTTACCAACACATACGCAATAGTAACTTTGTAGTTAAATGGCAATCTCGGTAGTTAGAGTGGCAATATTCAATAACCCTAATTTTTGTACAACAACAGGTATTATTGAAACGAATTTAATTGCAAAACTAAGATAAAACAATAATCTCGATATTCTTATTATTTAACAGAGTTGGTATTAATAATTCCCATGCTTATAATATTTGTGGATAATCGCCAAATGGTGTAACAAGTGTTGCCGCAACAACAAGTAATTCATATTCAAATTCACAATAAAAGTAAAATCCCACAACGCAACAGGCAAATAACAAGGTTTGTTCTACGAATATAGAATTAATTCTAACCAACTTTAAATATTTTTCAGGCATACATACAAATGAATGTATGAATATATGTAACAATCGTAAAATTGGTGAAATTTAATTTGTATTGTATAACAACACAAAAAAAAACAATACATAAAACTTTTGAGAAATTGTAAATTATAAAAATTTAATAATTAATACTAACTTTATATGTAAAATACTATGTAAATTTTGTCAATGTAGAAATGATAGCCGCAAAAACGTTTGTAAAAACGAAAGTTTACTTTCTACTGAAATGTTAATAAATAATAAATAAAATGAATCTATAATAATTATTAAAAATGTAAAATACCATACTAATTTATAAATGTAAATACCTCATACAATTAAATAAATAAAAATAAAACAATTTCAATTTTTCAGTTTTAAACGGAAAAGTAGTGGAGCTATAGAATGAAGACCAATTAACCAAATTTAAGTAACGAAACGGTAAACAGACAAGTGACCAATACCTGTGATTAAAGCCTTACCCAGAAAATGATAAATGGAACAGTTTCCACTGATAGATGGCTGATTAAATTAAAAATTACTACAGGGGGCTCTGCTAACCACAGAGTGACACTTGCCTTTCCAACACAATAGAAAAATTAGAGCAGAAAGGCATATGCAGGATTTGCACTAAAATCAATGTGAGAGAGCGAGCAAGATAATCACACCGATATGCCGTAAAAGAGGAGAAATGGTAACTTTTTTCCTGCTGCTAGAACAAGAGAAACAAAAAAAATAAAACAAGCTTTCTTTACTGGTAACCAATACACCATAAGATAAGTAACTCTACTCGTCTTGCAGGGTACTGTCGGAGAAGGCACGAAATGGCAATGAATACACTGGTATACAGTGGTTTTGTTGCCCTGGATATGAGACTAATTTTAGATATATTTATGCTCACAATTCACGAAACTATCAATGATTTTGTAAGAATTGCTCTCAATTTTTTTAAAATCTTTATTTTCATTTTAATTCAAAAAAATCGGAAAACAAGAAATAAAATGACATAAATGTTGAAAATATTAGTTTTATTTTGAAAGATTAACAAACATTGAAGTAAATAGAGAAAAAAATGGTATAAACTTATACTATATTCTCTTAAAATGCCTTTTATTAGCTTTTCTTTTATAATTCTTCTTTGGACAATCTCTTTTTAAACACCAGCAGTAATCTGCCATCATGTGACAATCCCAGCGCCCTGATACCGTTCTTCCATCACTTTTAGATCCTGCTGGAACCGCTCTCCCTGTTCTTCACTATAATTCCCTAAATTATCCGGGAATTTATCTAGATGATTGCGAAGATAGTGTAATTTGTCAGCATATTTTGCACAATTGTTTCATAATTTGGTGCTTTATGATTACCTACCTTCGACTACCAATACAAAACTTTCCCAAGCTTTACTTTCCGGAACAGTCATGACTTTGATAAAATCTGAGTCTTTCATCATTAGCCGTATTTGAGGACCATCAAATATTCCACCTTATAACTTTTCTATACTAAGCTTAGGAAATTTTCTAAAAATGTAATTAAAACAGTCTCCGTCTTTGTCTAATGCTTTTACAAATTGCTTGATCATTCCTAACTTAATATGTAATGATTACATTGGCTTTACCGACATTTAAAGAATTTCTCACAGGCCAAACATTTTGATTCCAATGATGTTGCTTTGCTCTACTGTCCCACATACAAATAAAGTACGGGTATTTCGTGTATCCACTCTGTTGACCGAGTAAAAAATTAACCATTTTCAAATCCACACAGATCGGCCACTGATGTTCCGAGTATTTAATTTTTTCTAAAACTAATTTTACATTTTCATACTCCTTTTTGAGTTTTGTTGAATTGGCGATTGGAATAGATGCAAATTTATTACCATTGTGCAGTAAAACGCATTTCAAACTTCTTTTAGAACTGTCAATGAAAAGTCGTCACTCAGTAGGTTTATATTCTGTTAAACCCATGTCTAAAAGTAGTTTCGCGATATCATTACAGTACACCAGACCTTCATCTTCACTAAAGAATTGCAATAACTCTTTTTCTCGTGTCCTGCATGTCGTAATTGTCACTGTTGGGGCCAATAAATTTTTTTCTTTCAATCTTGAGGCTAACAATTCTGATCCTTATTTTGATAAATAGAGATCACGTATTAAGTCATTGAGTTCATTTTGAGAAAATAACTTGGGCGTAGATGTTTCACCTTCCCATTCACTTCCACTTGTAGACTGTCCCGATTTCTGTGAATTTGGTAACATCATTGTTTCTGAGGGCATTCGAATTACTTTTGGAACGTAAATAGACCGAGGAAGATTTTCACTGTGTAGTATAGGACATTTTGTAGATTATAAATCTGGATATCTCCAGGTTTGATTGCGATTAAAACCTTTAGCATCAACAACGCAAAAGTAACAATCATCGAAATGAATTGTAGGCTCCATCCAGATCATCGGAATACCAAAGTCTAATCCAGAACGTTCAATTTTTTTCCATAACCGTAAAGACTCAACGCATAACTTACAAACTTTATGAGGAACTCATAGTTTTTCTAGTTTGTCCATTTTAAAACCGAAGTATTCAGTATAAGCCTCTCTAACAAAGTCTGTGATGTTTCGTTGTTGTTTCTTTGTTAAATAAACACCGCAAATATAACAAAACAAATCAGTACCATAATTACACTTTCTGCTTGACGAACTCATATTTTAAAAGACAAAACAAATATATATTTAAATATGTGCAGTGATTGAAACGAAATATTAACTTATCAGAACTTATTTAGATTCACGTAGAGGTACTTCGTATTGTCGAATAACTGCGATCTCAGCTGTTCCGCGGAGCAAAGGGTGGGACAACGAAAAAAAACATGCTGGTACGATGAGGAGTGCCGTCTCGCAGCGGAGAGAAAACAGACTGCCTACCTCGCAACGTTGCAAACGACCACAACACGTGCGGGATGGGATAGATACCGAGAGCTGAAGAGGGAAGCGAGACGCATCTGCAGACAAAAAAAGAAAGAGGCCGAAATGCGTGAGTACGAAGAGCTTGAGAAGCTGGCAGACAGAGGGAATGCTCGAAAATTTTATGAAAAAATGAAGCGACTTAACGAAGGTTTCAAGACCGGATCATCCTCATGTAGAGACCAAGGTGGTAATCTGGTAACCGATGTCCAGGGCATACTGGGATTATGGAGGGAACACTTCTCCGACCTGCTGAATGGCAGTGAGAGTACAACACCAGGAGATGGCGAACCCGATCCCCCAATCGATGACGATGGAACAGATGTTCCTCTCTTGCCTAGGTGCTACTTTGGACTGAGTAGGCAATTGAACAGTAAAGTCCTCTCTCGACGAACCAAAATCAAGCTCTACAAGTCGCTTATCATTCCCGTCCTGCTCTACGGTGCAGAAGCTTGGACGATGTCAACATCAGATGAGACGACACTAGGAGTTTTCGAGAGGAAAATTTTGCGCAAGATTTATGGTCCTCAGAACATTGGCAACGGCGAATACCGCAGACGATGGAACGATGAGCTGTACGAGTTATACGACGACATTGACATAGTTCAGCGAATAAAAAGACAGCGGCTACGCTGGCTAGGTCATGTTGTCCGAATGGACGAAAACACTCCAGCACTGAAAGTGTTCGATGCAGTACCCGCCGGAGGAAGCCGAGGAAGGGGAAGGCCTCCACTCCGTTGGAGGGACCAGGTGGAGAGCGACCTGGTTAAACTTGGGATCTCCAACTGGCGCCGAACTGCGAAGGAGAGAGAGAGGTGGCGCACTATCGTCGATTCGGCTATAACCGGCTAAACGGTTGCAACGCCAATCACATACATGCATATTCGTTGCATGGACGGACGGACGCACAGACAGATCTCCAGATTTTAACTCGTCTCGTCATCCTGATCATTTTGACTCGTTTAGTTTTATGACTTACAAACCACCATTATATAAACAAAACTACTATCTCTCTTAGAAACTTTGTTGCGACATGAGTAATAAAAGTGCATTCTAATTTCGAAAATCCGAGAATATAATTTTATACTTATGGCTCAATCTCCGAAGTCATCAACAAAACATTCCCAAGCATAAATACTAAGCACAAAAAAATAAAGGGTTGAGTGAGCGAGCTATTTTGGTGGCTAAGAATAAATACTTAGATGGCATAAATTACAAAATTCAGAATGAGATCATTGGTACACGGCATTCATTCAAATCTATTGACTGTATAATAAAAGAAGATGATGCTACCAACTATCTAATTGATTTTTTAAACTCCTTAGATGTGCCTGTCTTACCACGGCACAATTTACAACTATATGTTGGCTCCGTATTAATCATGCTACGATACTTAAACTTACCAAAGCTATGCAACGGGAAGCGTTTGGTGGCAAGAAAATTATTGAACAATGTGATCTACGCGATGATACTCAAAGGAAAGTTCGATGATCCCAACCGATATGCCGTTTGAGTTTAAATGATTTCAATTTCCGATTCGCCATTTAACAAATCGCAAGGTCAATATTTGAAAGTTTGTAGCCTGAAAGAAAATTTAATCCTTTCCCATGGCCAATTGTACGTGGCATGTTCACTGGTAGGAAGACCATTCACGCTAATTGTTCTGATTATAAAACAAAAAATGTCGTCTGTCACTGAAAAATGCAAACCAATGAGAAACAGATATATCTAATACTGCATTATTAAAATACTTGAATATTTTTGATTATATATATATATACTAGGCGTAGGAAATGCTTATGCGATTGTATCCGAATCCACCAGAACGCATTTCTTCTTGTTTCTGGCACCAACTGGAAACACCAAGTGAAGCGAGGTCATTTTCCACTTGGAGTGGAGGTCGTCCTCTTCCGCGGTTTCCCTCAGCGGGTACTGCATCGAACACATTCAGAGCTGTGGAGGTTTCGGCCAACATGACCTAGACAGCGGCTACGCTGAAATATGTCAATGTCGTCATATAAATCGTACAGCTCAAAATCGTCTGCGGTTTTCGCCGTTGCCAATGTTCTGAGGATCAAAAATTTTCCGGAAAACCTTTCTATCAAAGACCTCAAGACTCATCTCATCGGATGTTGTCATCGTCCACGTTTGGTATCCAACGGCTCGGAGAGGTTCTTCCCGATCCTGACGGACCTTTTGGTGTCGCTCAACGTCATTTTACATAGCCGTATTAGTTTTGTAGGTATACCAAATTCAGACATCGTGGCATATAGGCAGCTCCTTTTCGTGCTATCGAAGGCAGCTTTAAAATCGATGACAAGGTGGTGAGTATCGATTCCTCCCTCCCGGGTCTTTTCCAAGATTTGGCGCATGGTGAATATATGATCCATGGTGGATTTACCACACTGATAAGGGCCAATCAGTTCTTTGACGGTGGGTTTTAGTCTTTCACACAATACGCTCGATAGGACCTTATATGCAATGTTGTGGATTGGCGCATATTGTGGGGTCTCCCTTTTTATGGATTGGGCAGAACACACTGAGATTCCAATCGTCGCACATGCTTTCTTCCGTCCATATTTTACAAAGAAGCGGATAATTGCTATTCGAATTTCTTCATGGTCGGGTAAGGGAACATCAATTCCATCATCATCGATTAGGAAATCGGGTTCATCATATCCTGTTGTTGTACTTTCACTGTCATTCAGCAGATCGGAGAATCCCACAATCCCAGTATGCTGTGGACATCGGTTACCAGATTACCAACTTGGTCTCTACAAGAGGATGCTCCAGTCTTGAAACCTTCTGTAAATCGGCTCATCTTTTCATAAAATTTTCGAGCATTACCCATGTCTTCCAGCTTTTCTTGTTCACTACTACGCATCTCGGCCTCTTTCTGTTTACGTCTGCAAATGCATCTCGCTTCCCTCTTCAGCTCTTGATATCTATCCCACCCCGGACGTGTTGTGGTCGATCGCAACGTTGCGAGGTAGGCAGTCTGTTTTCTCTTCACTACGGAACGACTATTCTTATCGTACCAACTGGATTTTAGGGGTTGACGTAGTCCAATTGTTTCAGCTGCAGCGGTATGCAATGAGTTTGAGATGCCGTTCCACAGCTCCTTTATATCGAGAGCTGATGGGTGCTCTCAGAAAGTAGGAGTGTAAGTCGAGTAGAAAATTTCTTGGCAGTCTGTTGCGATTGCAGCTTTTCGACGTCGAATTTTCCTTGTGTTTGTTGGCGGGCATTCTTTGCTGCACAGAGGCGGGTGCGTATCTTTGCTCCATCCAGAAAATGGTCCTAGTCTTTGCTCGCTTTTATGCGGATTGTGGCTAGACGTTCATCCACCGGGGTGAATGCCAGTACTCGGCGACGGAGTCTCTCTCCCACCACAAATCCAACACCAAATTTGAGCTGCTTTATATGGCCGCTGTAGTAGACGTCACAAGGACCCACCATCTTCCATCCTTGTCCCGTCCATCGCACTTCTTGAATGGCGGTGATGTCAGCCTTTAGTTGTATGAGGACATCAACCAGCCGGACAGAGGCACCTTCCCAATAAAGGGTCCGCACATTCCAGGTGTATGCCCTCATCTAATTTATTGCCTCTAGAAATTCGAATAGCAATTACCCACTTGAAAAAGGACAAAGCGGCGGGGGCTAATTGATTACTAGTCGAGCTATTTAAGTACGGCGGCGAAGAACTGATAAGGTGCATGCATAAGCTTCTTTCCAGAAGCCCCGATTGGAATCTAAGTATAGTCTTCCCAATCCACAAAAAAGGAGACCCCATAATCTGTGCCAATTATTGTGGCCTAAATATCACGTATCAGTGTGGCTTTAGACCTGGAAAATCTAGAACTGACCAGATATTCACTATGCGCCAAATCTTGGAGAAGACCCGATGCGTTCCTCAGTTGGGTTGCTGAGACCCAATAATTTACTCCTACTTCTGTGAAGTGCTATACAATCTAAGAACAGGTGTAGGGAAGTTACTGCCTCCAAGTCACAGAAGCCACACGTTTTTGATGAGACTATGTCCAGTTTGTATAGGTAATACCTAAGTCGTCTGTGTATAGTCCCACCAAGACTCTTAGTTTATTACTGGGGAGGTTTATTGCACACCTAAATCTTTTGGTGTTATACCCTCCAATAAAGCATTTGGCTTGGTATAGACTGCCTGGCACCAGTGCCTTTCCTTATCTATCCCCAGTTCATTCCGGAACACCTCCCTATTTGATATAAAGGGTTCTGGGCCAAGCAGCTTAGTTAAAGCTGCCGATCGCGCTAGTTCATTAGCCACTTCGTTTCCTGCTATCCCTTTGTGTCACAGCACCCAGATTAGGTCAACACTGTTTTGCAATGATAGAGTATTAAGCCTATCAACGCACTCTTTGACCAAGCGGAATTTTGTCTCATAACAAGATATTGCTTTAAATGCCGCTTGGCTGTCACTCATAATAGCAATGCGTTCATTCCAATATCTGTGCTCGTTGTTAACCTTGCCGCATCGGTAGATAGTCTAGACTCCTACCTGGAATATGCTAGGTAACATGCCATTGACACTGAAAGTTTTATGAGAGGGCCTTGAGTAACGTCTCAAATGCCAGACTGTCCCAATTACTATACTGCTGTCGCCAAGTTTTATACAGCTTAGATCAGGCAGCGTTCTTCGTCTAATGAAGGGTACAATGGCGGTCTTATCTGTATTTATATTCAGCCCGACTTCCCTGCACCATCTTATTATATATTGTTTATGTCGCAGAGGGTACTCTCGAACTTGCCCTTTGTAACTAACGCGATGTCATCTGCATAACCCTGACATCAGATACCATTCTCTGTTAGCAGTACAAAAAGATCATCAACGATGAGACTCCATCGGATGCAACCGAACATTTTATCCTCTCGCAATTTATTTATATGGTTTCATTAAGATAACACACAATTTAACCCACATATTAATCATAAAGTTCAATAGAATAACGAAATAAATATTAGGTAATTCCTCGATTTCACTACCAAGGTACACTATATCCAAGATTATGTATGTATGTGATTGGCGTTGCAACCGTTTAGCCGGTTATAGCCGAATCGACGATAGTGCGCCACCTCTCTCTCTCTCCTTTGCAGTTCGGGGCCAGTTGGATATCCCAAGTTTAACCAGGTCGCTCTCCACGTGGTCCCTCCAACGGAGTGGAGGCCTTCCCCTTCCTCGGCTTCCTCCGGCGGATACTGCATCGAACACTTTCAAGGCTGGAGTGTTTTCGTCCATTCGGACAACATGACCTAGCCAGCGTAGCCGCTGTCTTTTTATTCGCTGAACTATGTCAATGTCGTCGTATAACTCGTACAGCTCATCGTTCCATCGTCTGCGGTATTCGCCGTTGCCAATGTTCTGAGGACCATAAATCTTACGCAAAATTTTCCTCTCGAAAACTCCTAGTGTCGTCTCATCTGACGGGAATGATAAGAGACTTGTAGAGCTTGATTTTGGTTCGTCGAGACAGGACTTTACTGTTCAATTGCCTACTCAGTCCAAATTAGCACCTGTTGGCAATAGTTATTCTGCGCTGGATTTCGAGGCTGACATTGTTCGTGTTGTTGATGCTGGTTCCCAGGTATACGAAATTATCTACGACCTCGAAGTTATGACTGTCAACAGTGACGTGGGAGCCAAGACGCGAATGCGCCGACTGTTTGCTTGACGACAGGAGATATTTCGTCTTGTCCTCATTCACCTCCAGACCCATTCGCTTCGCCTCCTTATCCATGCGGGAAAAAGCAGAACAAACGGCGCGGTTGTTGCTTCCGATGATATCAATATCATCGGCGTACGCCAGGAGCTGTACACTCTTGTAGAAGATTGTACCTTCTCGGTTTAGCTCTGCAGCTCTTATAATTATTTCCAGCATCAGTTTAAAGAAGTCGCACGATAGTGAGTCACCTTGTCTGAAACCTCGTTTGGTATCGAACGGCTCGGAGAGGTCCTTCCCAATCATGACGGTGCTTTTGGTGTTGCTCAACGTCAACTTACACAGCCGTATTAGTTTTGCGGGGATACCAAATTCAGACATCGCGGCGTAAAGGCAGCTCCTTTTCGTGCTGTCGAAAGCAGCTTTAAAATCGACAAAAAGGTGGTGTGTGTCGATCATCTTTTCACGGGTCTTCTCCAAAATTTGGCGCATGGTGAATATCTGGTCAGTTGTCGATTTTCCATGTCTAAAGCCACACTGATAAGGTCCAATCAGTTTGTTGACGGTGGGCTTTAGTCTTTCACACAGTACGCTCGATAGAACCTTGTATGCGATATTTAGGAGGCTGATCCCACGGTAATTGGCGCAGATTGTGGGATCTCCCTTTTTATGGATTGGGCAGAGCACACAGAGATTCCAATCGTCAGGCATGCTTTCTTCCGACCATATTCTGCAAAGAAGCTGACGCATGCACCTTATCAGTTCTTCGACGCCGTATTTGAATAGTTCTGCCGGTAATCTATCGGCCCCCGCTGCTTTGTTGTTCTTCGAGCGGGTAATTGCTATTCGAATTTCTTCATGGTCGGGTAATGGAACATCTGTTCCATCGTCATCGATTGGGGGATCGAGTTCGCCATCTCCTGGTGTTGTCTCTCACTGCCATTCAGCAGGTCGGAGAAGTGTTCCCTCCATAATCCCAGTATGCCCTGGACATCGGTTACCAGATTACCACCTTGGTCTCTACATGAGGATTATACGCACACTTAATTTAGCCAAGCCTACCGTATTTGTTTCATGAATTCATGAATTGTTCTATATAATGCTTTGAAGTATCTAATTTATTACTTATTTAATATAGATATTCTAAAGTTTCCTTTGGTTATTAAAGTTTTCTATAATAAACCAAAAGAATAAACGTTCGCGCATTATTTGTAATTGTAAACAAAATCGAAAAAACCATACGCATAATGTTTGTAAATTTGCTTACATGCATATGTGCGTAAATATATATAGTTTGTTGTAAAATATTCGTTGCCACTAACAACGAATGACAGTAATTTGTGATTTTTTGTTCTCAAGTCAAAGACTTGTAATCGGTGTCGCACGTTCGCAGGCAAGAGGTCCAGGACCACAACTCATATTATGGTTTATATTTTTATTTCTTGATTCTTACAGAAATCAATCGTAGTATATTGAAATATGGAATAATATATTGGTAGAATATTTAAATACATTTAATTATTTATATTTGCTAATTGTAGGTCAAAATTATCCAATACATATTTAGCGCTTTTATAATTTGGGAGGGATCACTTGAAATGGTAAAGCTCGAAGTGTCGAATGTTTGATGGTCAAAACGACGCAACATTGTGTTGTTGGTAGAAAATCGGTATATATGTATGAATGTATATTTGCGGGGTTGTAACTATTCCTTCTGGAGGGAACATTAGAAAAATCTGCAATTTATGTTTTTGTCATCGTCGCGAAAGAGACATTTGTTGGCATGGTATGTGCGGGAGATGTGTATAGCGTTGATTTTATGAAAGAAGCAACTTTGTCATGTTAGATGTGCGCTTGTGTTCATGAATGAAAATGTTTCTGTTGTGTTTACTACAAAATTTGGCTTCGCCGATTGGTTGCCATATTGACTTGTGATGCTGCTTATTCGTATTGCGACGCTTGTTGTTTTTGTCGAACAATGATTTCGATTTTTTTTTGAAGTTGACAAACTTACAAGTGTACACATATTTATACATACATATGTAAGTTTGTGTATGCATTATTTGTTTGGCATTCCCAGCAGATTTTAGGATGATCGTTTGAGACCTCCTGGATTAATCCTTTATGAGATATCCTATACTCCCTATTACTCCTAATACTCGTGTGTAAATACACGTATAATTGTATACTCGTTTTTAACATTGTATGTCATTGGAACGCGTGTACTCCTTTTAACCTCCTAATGGAGATCTCTATGATTACTGCTATAGGACATCTCTATGATTAATCTCAAAGGAGATCTCTATGATTACTGATATAGGAGATCTCTATGATTACTACTATAGGAGATCTCTATGATAAATCCTATATTATTTTCAACCTGCAATTATTTTAACAAAAACAAATTTTTATAATTTTATTTTTTATTAATGTTTTTTAATTAAATGAATGTACATGAAATCTATTATTTTTTTTTTATATTATAAGTGTTCCTGTAGAACTGAGCCTTACATTTGAGAAACGCCTTTTTGATCTTTGCCTCCATATTAGGGTATGAGTAATCATCTTTTAAGGCCTCTAAAAATTAAACTTGTTAAAAAAATAAAAATTTATTGAAAAGTGCATAATTCTTCAATGCAATTTTTTTTTTGGCTCCATCCCTATTCACTTTTAAGAGCAGGGACTTCGCAAACATTTCATCCAAAATTTTTGATAGGGGTCTCTTTGAAAATTTTTGCTTCAGATACACCACCTATAATAAACTCAAACTGTTTAGTAACATCTTATCAAATGTATTTTATCATACTCACAATTTCTGCCTCAGGCTTATTCAAAAGCAAGGATTCTGTAGATGCTAAATCATTCATGTTTTTAATAGGAAATATCATTAATTCAATCTTCATCGGTGGAAATATGTCAATAATCCGCTCCAGTAGTATATTTTTCTGCGCCGATATTTCCTCTAGCTTCCGTATTCTTTGTTCCATGTTTCTTTCTTTACACTTCATGTTCACTTTCCACATCATTTTCATTTGGTTGGTTGGTTGGTTGGTTGAAAAGGGAGGCGAAGAGAGCCTGACCGCAAGCGGCCACACTTAGGCCATTATTAGGCCCATTGTGCTCCCCGAAGGTACCCTGATAAGCGTCACCTGAACAACTCGGTCAATTTAACGAAGTTTCTGATTTTGTCCATCCCTGCTGCCCAATTTCTCTTATATTAGAGTAATGGGAGCCATGGAAGGTATCTCTTCTTAAACGACAGAAGGCCGGGCATTCGCAGAGATAATGCTCTAGTGTCTCATCATCTTCCTCGCACGCCCTGCATTCCGCCGATTCTACTATGCCAAGTCTCTGCAGGTGGCCTCTTAGAGGCAGGTGTCCCTTGATGACCCCTGTGATACAGCTTAGTTCTCTTTTACTTAAAGTAAGAAGTTTTTTGGTCTGTCCAGTGTCAACACTGCCCCATAGTAGCTTTGTGGTGCGACTCGTGTTGCACATGTTCCAGGACCTGAGCTGTTCCCCTAGCATCTATTGCTTTAGGCAGCGCTTTAGAGAACTGAAAGGTCTGGGGCAGTTTAAGGGAACTGTATTCCCAGCTGCACCTGAGCGAGCCAACTTATCTGCCTTTTCATTTCCTTCAATACCTATATGACCGGGTACCCAGATAATGCTAACTGAGTTTTCTCCCGTTAGTCTATTAATTGCCTCTTTGCATGATCTGACGCATTGCGACTTTGTATTGGCGCAGCGGATAGCCTTAATCGCGGCTTGGCTATCCACAAGAAAGTTTATGGACCTGTTTGCTTGGGTACAGGCCCACCTAGCGCCTTCCCTTATTCCGACAATCTCAGCTTGGAATACCGAATTGCAGTTGTTTCGCTTTAAGCTTCTTTCTGTGTGTGGGTATTTACAGAAGAAGCCTGCTCCCGTTCCTGTTTCACCTTTTGATCCGTCGGTGAATATATAGATTTCACCGTTGGTACTATCTGTGATTGTTTCATTGGTCCAATCTTCTCTGCTGGGGAAGGAGAATGTTGCTTTAATATCCTCCACAGTCTCGGTTTCCCGGTCACAGGACCAATCCAAACCGAGTTCAGTGACAAGATTTATTATGATCCCATGTCCTCATTGGTACAATGTTTGGGTCCAGTGGCCCAAGATCTTTAGCCTACACGCTGTAAGCGCTGCAACATACTTCACTTGGATATGTATTGGCCGGATATCAAGGATAACCTCCAAAGACTTTGTTGAAGTTGTTTTCATAGCACCGGTTATCCCTATCAAGTAGATCCTTTGAACCTGTTCCAATGGTTTAATCCGGCACTTTTTCGTTAGCGCTTTCAACCAAACTAACGCACCATATGTTAGCGTCGGTCGAATCACACTTGTATACAGCCAATATACCATCTGGGGTCGAAGACCCCACTTCGTGGGAATGGCTTTTCTGCAGGAGTTCCATATACGGAGAGCTTTGGAAGCCCTACACTCAATGTGTTCTCTCCAGCTTAATTTTTTATCTAGTATGACCCCAAGATATTTGACGGAGCTAGTAATTTTAATGCTCTTACCCCTTATAGATGGGGGATTAAATTGTGGAATTTTCGTCCTTCTTGTAAAAAGACAGATTTCTGTTTTTTCCGGATTTACCGAGAGCCCATGTCTCTCCGAGCAAGTAGAGAAGATTTCCAGGGCTTTCTCTAGGAGCCGTGATAAACGATTGAGATTTTTCCCTGAACAGAGAATCGCTAGGTCGTCCGCATAACAGACGACATTAAAATTCCCCTCGTCAAGTAGGAGTATCAGTTTATTGATCAAAGTGACCCACAGCAAGGGTGACAGGATACCTCCTTGCGGGGTTCCACAAGTGATCTGGTGAGAGATTTTTATTCCTTCCCCGTCGTAGACGGCTCGTCTGTTACTGAGCATATGACTCAACCAAGCCAAAATGTTCTGGTTGATGTCGAATGAGGCAACAGACGAGATCAATGCAGCGGTGTTGGCGTTATTGAAGGCCCCCTCGACGTCTATAAAAGCCGCGATGGTGAACTCTTTCTTGTTCAAGGATTTCTCGAAAGTCCCCACTACTTCGTGTAGAGCGGTATCAACCGATTTGCCTCTGACATACGCATGCTGCTTGAATGACAAACGCTTGGGTGGAATTTGTTGTTTGATTAAGTCGTCACAGATTCTTTCCATACTTTTCAGTAGGAAGGACGTTAGACTGATCGGCCTATACGATTTTGGCAAGGAATAATTTTCTTTACCCGGTTTGGGGATGAAGATAACCTTGGCATCCTGCCATTTACGCTAGACGGACACAGGCGGTAAATATTTTAGCCATACGGACTGATAGTAAGTCTGCCCCGTATTGTAAAAGGGCAGGAAATATCCCATCAGTGCCTGCTGCTTTGAAAGGTTTGAAACTCCTAAAAGCCCTAATCACCATCTCCGGAGTGAACACGAGGTCGTCAACCTGAGTAGATTGTACAAAAGGTTGCGGACTACCCATCGTGGACTGTGGGAAGTGTGTATCTAATAAGATTTTTATTGACTCCGCCATGTCTAAGGCCTTGCGTCCTTGGTTGTCTACCATTAGCGCGGTCTGCATGTGGTCTTTAGATAAAAATCTTTTAATTTTTGCTGCGCCGCTTACGCTATCGACTTGTTCACAGAACAGGCGCCAAGAATTACGTTTTGCTATTCTGAGTTTGTATTTATATTTGCGAAATGCGGTCTGGTCGTCGCCGCACATTTAGCACTATCAAACCTCTTGGCCTTGTTGAAGGCCCTACGAGAATTTCTTCGAAGACTTTTTAGTTCCCCATTCATCCAAGGTCTGTCGGTGGCAGAACCCGCCGTTCGAAGAGGACAAGCTTTTTCAAATGCATTAATAATGCAATCTGTGAGATTCTCCACCTCTGACTTGGAGTTGAGCTGATCTGTATCTGCGAGTCTATCGACTAGGCGCTCGAGTTCAGCCAAATATTTGCACCAATTGGTTTTTGATTTATTCCTAAACATCGGTTGCTCTGTGCCCCCGATGTTGACACTAAAATCAATGTACCTATGATCGGAAAATGAGTGTTCCAAGAAGACCCTCCAGTCCGACACTAGGCCTACCGCATTGGTATTGCATATCGTTATGTCTAAGACTTCCCTTCTACGCCTATTAATAAAGGTGGGGGTATTACCTATATTCATGGTCAGAAGGTCCTTAGAATTAAAGTATTCGAACAGGGCTAATCCCCTAGGATTACAGTCTGAGCTGCCCCAGGCCGTATGATGGGAATTAGCGTCCGTTCCAATGATTAGTTGCATACCTGTTTTTCCTGCGTAATCCGTTACCTTCCTCAGCTCTTCCGTGGGGGGCGGAGATGGGGAGTCGAAGGGCAGGTAGAGTGCCACCAAAAGCAGTGGTTGGTCGGTTACTTTAACCACAGTGATGTCAGTCTGCTAAAAGAGAAAAGTTATAGTGTTTTTTGCATAAAATGCAGGTCCTTGGTCTAGATCTGCCATTAGCATAAAATATTTTAAGATTTGCCGAGCTTAATCCAGTAACCCGCTTACCAAAGGTACTGGGTTCCTGGATTAGGGCAATGTCAGCCTTACCTTTTACTAGTCTGTCGACCAGATTCGTGGACGCCACACTGCTACGGTGGCAGTTGATCTGAGTGATCAGCATTTTGGGGGGCTACTCAGGAGCTTATCCTCCTGAGAAGGGGTCAGTCCTGAGGAGCCTACCATTTCCGCGTCACTTCCAGTCGCCTGTCCCGATGCGCTGTTTGTTGCACGTGGGTCCCTGCGTCCCTCGTCAGTGCTGTCGACGACGACGTGGTTCCCGGGCGTGCCCCGACCGTCACCCTGACCGGTGGTGGTACCTCCTGTGTCCTCGCACTAGTCTTGGTAGAACGGTCCTCGCCTGGGCGAACCCTCCCCGAAGGATTTTCATTTTGTGTATTATTATTTTTTTTATACTCTCGCAACAAAGTTGCTAGCAACAAAGTTGCTACGAGAGTATTATAGTTTTGTCCACATAACGGTTGGTTGTAAGTCCTAAAACTGAACGAGTTAGATTACGGTTATATATATCAAAATGATCAGGGTGACGAGAAAAGTTCAAATCCGGATGTATGTCTGTCCGTCCGTCAGTGCAAGCTGTAACTTAAGTAAAAATTGAGATATCTTAATGAAACTAGGAACACGTGTTCCTTGGCACCATAAGAAGGTTAAGTTCGAAAATCAGCAAAATCGGACCACTGTCACGCCCACAAAATGGCGAAAACCGAAAACACATAAAGTGCCATAACTAAGCCATAAATAAAGCTATGGAAATAAAATTTGGCATGATGGATCGCACTATGAAGAGGCATATTTGTATGTAATTTTTTTGGGGAAGTGGGCGTGGCCCCGCCCCCAAATAGGTTTTTTGTATATATCTCGCAAACCAATAGAGCTATATAAACCAAACTTTCTGCAGTCGTTTTTTTAGCCGTTTCCTTATACAGTCCAAAAATGACAGAAATCGGATAATAAATAAACACTAGATTTCACATAAGAAATGGCAGATGGAAGCTGCACTCAGATTTTTTTACAAAATGGAAAATGGGCATGGCGTCGCCCACTTATGGGTCAAAAACCATATCTCAGGAACTACTCGACCGATTTCAATGAAACTTGGTTTGTAATAGTTTCCTTACATCCCAATGATATGTTGTGAAAATACTCCAAATCGCGTCACAACCATGCCTACTTCCTATATACCAGAACTTTGAAGACGATCTGAATCGTTTACTTTACAATATATAAAGTAAGCACTAGTGAAGATATCGATGCAGAACTTTGCACAAATACTACGTTTATAGTGTGGCAGAACCATTCTAAAAATCACCAAAATCGGACCATAGATTGTCAAGGCCCCATATAGCGAACATGAGGACCTCGGTACTTCTAACCTAATATTAGGGTTTCTAACTTTCAATGGACTCTATACAATATATATGACGAATATATGGGTCAAATTGTGTATTTTCTAATATTAATAAAGTTAAATAAATAAATTGCGAGAGTATAAAATGTTCGGTTACACCCGAACTTAGCCCTTCCTTACTTGTTTTATATAAATTATTTATGTATATTTATTATTTATGTAAATTATTTAATTTTTTATTCACTAGGCGCTTTAAATGCCTTTTAGAGTACATTTAATTATCAATTTAAAATATTTAATACTCAATAGATATAAAACACTTACGTCTGCACGCTTCAAAAAACACAGTTGAAATGAACAATTGCTTGAAGACAACAATTAACAGTTATTATTTCCCGTTAAATTGTAATTTTTGAATCAAAAGTACGATTTTTAAGCTACGAAAAAATCTCCTTTATTGCTCCTAAAGGAGGACAAAAGGACATCAATACTGAGATGAAGTAAAAAAAAAATCACAATAGAAGTATAAAATCTCCTTTTTTGCTCCTAAAAGATGACAAAAGGAGGTCAACACTAAAATAAAATATAAAACAAGTAAGGAAGGGCTAAGTTCGGGTGTAACCGAACATTTTATACTCTCGCAATTTATTTATTTAACTTTATTTATATTATATAATACACAATTTGGCCCACATATTCGTCATATATATTGTATAAAGTCCATTGAAAGTTGGAAACCATAATATTAGGTTAGAAGCACCGAGGTCCTCGTGTTCGATATATGGGGCCTTGAAAACCTATGGTCCGATTTCGGCGATTTATAGAATGGGGCTGGCACACTATTAATATAGTATTTGTGCAAAGTTCTGCACCGATATCTTCACTAGTGCTTACTTTACATATTTTAAAGTAAACGATTCAGATCGACTTCAAAGTTCTGGTATATAGGAAGTAGGCGTGGTTGTGAAGCTATTTGGCCTATTTTCGCAACATATCATTGAGATGTATGGAAACTATTACAAACCAAGTTTCATTGAAATCGGTCGAGTAGTTCCTGAAATATGGTTTTTGACCCATAAGTGGGCGATGCCACGCCCATGTTCCATTTTGTAAAAAAATCTGAGTGCAGCTCCTATCTGCCATTGCTTATGTGAAATTTAGTGTTTCTGACGTTTTTCCTTAGCGAGTTAACCCACTTTTAGTAATTTTCAACCTAACTTGGACTGTATTAGGAAGTGGCTAAAAGAAACGACTGCAGAAAGTTTGGTTTATATAGCTCTATTGGTTTGAGAGATATGTACAAAAAATCCTTCATACCAAATTTTATTTCCATAGCTTTATTCATGGCTTAGTTATGGCACTTTATGTGTTTTCGGTTTTCGCCATTTTGCTGGCGTGACAGTGGTCCAATTTTGCTCATTTTCGAAAGCAACCTTCCTATGGTTCCAAGAAATAAGTATGCCAAGTTTCATCAAGATATCTTAATTTTACTCAAGTTGCAGCTTGCACAGACGGACGGACGGACGGACGGACAGACAGACATTCGGATTTGAACTCCACTCTTCACCCTGATCACTTTGGTATATATAGCCCTATATCTAACTCGTTTAGTTTTGGGTGTTACAAACAACCGTTATGTGAACAAAACTATAATACTCTCTTTAGCAACATTTGTTGCGAGAGTATAAAAACACAATATAAGAACAAAATTAAAAAATCTTCCTTACTGCTCCTAAAAGAGGTCAATAGGAGGACTCCTTCATTCCTCCTTTCAGGAGATCTCGCTTTTAAATCTGCTGGGTTGTTATGCAGGTATGTATGTATGTACAAATAGAAAACGTGCTCGCGTCCTTCACTGATAAGCGATAATACCATTATTTGAATATTTAAAGGCACACGCACATAAGAATGTGCAGATATGTACTACACAGCCAACATTGAACTGATGAAAGATGTAATTTCTATTAATACAAAAGGAATAATGATATTTATATATTTAAAATATAAATATAATTAAAAATATTTTCTATACAAGTAACTTCAAACTTCATATGCAAATATATTTGTACAATGTTATAAATTGTACAATTCATTAATACATAACGCAAAATAAATATCGTATCAGCGGATACTATTGCATATAAAAGTAAAAAAATATAAGCCAAAAGGCCAGCATGCGGCTATACAATCAATGTAAACGTCTGAGCATATTTTTCATTTAATGCTATGCTATTTCAATGTTAACGTGACTCTGTTAAAATTTCTCCTTCCGCGTTGGCTGTGGTGAGACTGGTTCATATTGTTTTGTTAGATCCGCTGGGCCGCATTGGACCTTCTCTATCAGCCCTATTCTGAAAAAACCTCAAAACTGAGTTGTGAGGAAAAATTTGTGAGGTTTCTTGTGACGTATATTTTGTGAGTCTATTCTGGCTCGAACCTCATAAGAAAAAAGCTTAAAAAAGTCACCAATTGAGGTGAAAAGCATTTTGCTGTCAAACAGTTGTTTCAAAAGAAATAAATTCAAAATAAATACAAATTGATGTAAAATTTGTAAACAAATGAAACAAATGAAATTGTGTATTTACAGTCGAAAGTTAAAAAACAAAAGAATTATAAAACAAGTAAGGAAGATATGGTTTTTGACCCATAAGTGGGCGGAACCACGCTCATTTAAAATTTTGTATACCATTTTGAGAGCAGCTCTTCCGTACCATCTTTACAATGAAATTTAAGGTTTCTGGTGGTTTTCCTTACTGAACTTACTGCATTTTTAATCATTTTCAATATAACCTTTGTATGGGAGGTGGGCGTGGTTATGACCCGATTTCTTTCATTTTTGGACTCTATAAGGTAGTACCTAAAAGAAACGACTCTAGAAAGTTTCCTTGATATAGCTTAATTAGTTTGCGAGATATGTACAAAAAACATAGTAGTGGGCGGGGCCACGCCCAATTCCCCAAAAAAATTACATCAAAATATGCCCCTTCCTAGAACAATCCTTTGTACCAAATTTTCGGTTATCGCCATTTTGTGGGCGTGGCAGTGGTCCGATTACGCACATTTTCGAACTTAACCTTCTTATGGTGCCAATAAATACGTCTTCCAAGTTTCATCATGATATCTCAATTTTTACTCAAGTTACAGCTTGCACGGGCGGACGGACAGACGTCCGGATTTGAACTTTTTTCGTCACCCTGATCATTTTCATATATATAACCCAGTATCTAACTCGTTTTGTTTTGGACTTGCAACCAACCGTTATGTAGACAAAACTATAATACTCTCTTAGCAACTTTGTTGCGAGAGTATAAAAATAAGCTGGGTGTAAATCATCGTCTATAGAGGCTGTGCGTCAGTGTCCTTTGCTTTACAAAAATAATGCGTCCTTATCGGATCGTAGATGTGGTTGGCAGCAAATCGCTCAACAAATGTCCATATTGCTCCAGATTCGGTTAAACACAATTATTCGATAACTGAACTTTTATAGAGGCCATTTTTTTTAAAGAACAATTCCTCTATGGCCGTTATAGCACGCAAATATTTACACATTTGTTTAAATCCAAAAACCTCACAATAGTGAGTGTGGTGATTTTTGTGAGGGCTGTATATTACACGTTCTCTGGATACAGTCTCAAAAATGTTCACCAAATAGTGTGGTGAAAAGAAAAGCAAGCTATCAGCTGTTTATTTTAGCTGATTAGAGATGAGTGCATGTGCACAATATTAATTTATGAATTGTTTGCACGCAATTAGTTTTTTTTAACCAAATTTCAGGAAAAAAATTTCTTGTAAATAATTGGATAATACAATTATGGAAAAATAATACTGAAATAGTTTATAATAAATACGTACCCTGCAAGACATGTACCGGCGAATTCTTCGGTGAAATGCCAGGGAGCGGTACTAGCAGTTTCAATCAAAGTTTCTATGCCATTCTTAAGGACGAATTGACAAAAGTACCCGAAACTATTGTGTACGTGTGATCGTTCATCCCTTTCTTGCACATTATATTCAATTTATATATACCTCTTGCACAATTCTGTGAATGATCTTGGTACAATCACGGATGAAAGACCCAAAACTGCGAACCAAAACTACATGTGCACTTTCAGTATTGTTCTTGGTACTATTACGGATGAAAAACCCAAAACTGCAAACCAAAACTCCACGTGCACTTTCAGTACTGCGACCCACAAAAGCCCAGAAACTATACCCGCTATTTTCGGTTAGTTCTACCAAAATCTCAAATGACAATTTAATAACAAAATCATTAATTATATTACATCTTCTTCTTCTTGACTGGCGTAGACACCGCTTACGCGGTTATAGCCGAGTCCAAAACAGCGCGCCACGCATCCCTCCTTCTGGCAGTTTGGCGCCAATTGGTTGTTCCAAGCGAAGCCAGGTCCCTCTCCACCTGGTCCTTCCATCGGAGTGGAGGTCTCCCTCTTCCTCTGCTTCCACCAGCGGGTACTGCATCGAATACTTTCAGAGATGGAGCACTTTCATCCATTCGGACAACATGACCTAGCCAGCGTTGCCGCTGTTTTTTTATTCGCTGCACTATGTCTATGTCGTCGAACAACACATACAGCTCATCGTTCCATCGTCTGCGGTATTCGCCGTTGCCAATTCTTAAGGGACCATAAATCTTCCGCAAAACCTTTCTCTCGAAAACTCCTAGTGCCGTCTCATCGGATGTTGACATCGTCCACGCTTCTGCACCGTAAAGTAGGACGGGAATGATGAGAGACTTGTAGAGTTTGGTTTGTGTTCGTCGAGAGAGGACTTTACTTTTCAATTGCCTACTTAGTCCATAGTAGCACCTGTTGGCAAGAGTGATTCTGCGTTGGTAGACGAAATTATCTACAACTTCAAAGTTATGACTGTCAACAGTGACGTGGGAGCCAAGACGCGAATGCGCTGACTGTTTGTTTGACGACAGGAGATATTTCGTCTTGTCCTCGTTCACCACCAGACCCATACGCTTCGTTTCCTTATCCAGTCTGGAAAAAGCAGAACTAACGGTGCGGGTGTTGTTTCCGATGATATCGATATCATCGGCGTACGCCAGTAGCTGTACACTCTTATAGAAGATTGTACCTTCTCGATTTAGCTCCGCAGCTCGTATTATTTTCTCCAACATCAGGTTAAAGAAATCACACGAGAGTGAGTCACCTTGTCTGAAACCTCGTCTGGTATCGAACGGCTCGGAGAAGTCCTTCCCGATCCTGACGGAGCTTTTGGTGTTGCTCAACGTCAGCTTACACATTAGTATTAGTTTTGCGGGGATACCAAATTCAGACATCGCGGCATAAATGCAGCTCCTTTTCGTGCTGTCGAAAGCAGCTTTAAAGTCGACAAAGAGATGGTGTGTGTCGATCCTATTTTCACGGGTCTTCTCCAAAATTTGGCGCACAGTGAATATCTGGTCTGTTGTTAATTTTCCAGCTCTAAAGCCACACTGATAAGGTCCAATCAGTTTGTTGACGGTGGACTTTAGTCTTTCACACAATACGCTCGACAGAACCTTATACGCGATGTTGAGGCGGCTTATCCCACGGTAATTGGCGCAAATTCTGGAGAGAAAGAAGAAAGTGAACAACACCCAAACACGAACCCAAACCCGCGACTTTTAAGTGAGAACGAACAAAAAAGCCCGCGCTAACAAAGTGATTAAAAACACAAATTCACAAGTTAAAGTGAAAACAAAACACAATTAAACACAATCCTCAAGGAAAAATACTAAACCCAGCCCGATCACAAAAACACGCACAGGGAAGTGCAACTAAAGGAGGAGAAGATCCCCCTCAACAAAATACACCCAACACAACATCAACACAAAGGAACAATACCCAATTCAACTTAAGGAATTATAACACAGGTCAATATACATAAATAGTTTATATTCACTAACATTAAATTTAGCTAATTACACATAAAACAATTAACAAATATTGTCAACCCACACACCCCCATATAAATAAACGAAATTTATAACGTTTAAACACAAATAACTCTTTTCTTCAAACGGATCGGCCTCAACGTCATCTTAACTCGACATTGTATGGTCCTTCGAGCCGGAAATCCCGGCCGCCTTGCAGTATCTGCGAAATTAATTTGGATTAGTGGGGTATACTTGATAAAGTGAAAGCCAGTAAGGATGGTAGCCGGGGTTTATCAACAACTTCTTTCTCGTTTACTGGGTGTAGTCTTGGGTGAGCATGTAGAGATGAATGATGTTTTCCATTGCAAGTGGAACATCGATGTCTGCTTGTGCATCCTTCTGTTTTGTGTGATCTGGCTAAACAGTTTACGCAATAACGGTGGTTGAGGACTGCTTCCAGTTTTTTGTGTAAGTTAGCCGACAAGTATCTGGTACATGTGGCTAACCGGTGGTCATCCTTGCACAATCCGCATGCAACATGGGGATGAGTTTTATTTCTTCGTTGGTGTGTGATTGATGATGATCGGGCCGGGTTATGATCATCGCTTTTATTTTTCTTCGGAGTAGTGGGTAGGGTTGATATATAGCGCCCATCTGATTTACTTCGGGTTGTTTTTTGAAACTTTCCTTCACATATTTCATGTGATTTTTGACTTACGGGATCCTTAGGGATTACCTCCACCTCCACAAAGCGAATGAGTAGATACTTTGAGTTAATAGTGTTATGAAACGATGCCATTGATGAGTTTTTTGAGGGTTGTGTAATGGGTCCGGACAGAATCCATCCGAATACTGTTTCTTGTGCTAGGAGTGAGCCTAGAATGTTTCGTTTTACTCCGCCTAGTAGGATCTTTGGATAGATATCACTATCAAGTAATATATCCACGGGTCTCGGTTTGTGGAATTGGGTATCCGCTAGGGTGATGCCAATATTCTTTAGTCCCAGATTTGGGTTTATTGGGTATGTGGGTACATTATCGGAAAGGCTATTCATGATGAATATTTCGATATTTTGTAATTTAAGTTTGTGGGTGAACAAAGGGTAATATTGCAAATTTTCGTGGGGGTTGCTAAAACCGTGTTGGTTATTCCTGTCACTTGGGCTGATACAGGGTGAGTGGGAATATCCAGGCTTTGTTGAAGTCTTTCAGATATAAATGTGGCTTCCGATCCTGAATCTATTAGAGCTCTCGCATAATATCGCTGACCATTATGTTCTACTTGAACCATTGCAGTACCCAAGAATATCTGCTTCCTACTTGGGTTGTGTGGGTCTCGGGTTGAGAATTGAGTGGACTGTATTGTGCTGGTGTAGGCTTGCTGAATTGTGTTGTGGGTGGGTATTGCGGTACTTGTAGTGGTATCAGAAGTCGTACTAGCCATTCTTAAAGTTTCCAGAGTGGATTCAGGTCGAGGGTTATATTCTCTGTGAATCAAGGTGTTATGTCTCTTGTGACATTTGCGACAAGTGTATTTACTACTACAGTTCTTGGAGCTGTGTGATATAGCTAGGCAGTTGTAGCAATAGCCATACTTTTTGATTGTTGCAATACGGGTCTCAACGTTCATTTCTAGAGCAAAGTTTGCAACTTTCTGTTTCTGGGTGGCGTTGAGAAGAACTGTTATGATGAGGGTTTATCTCTCGGGTTTTCATGCACGTCATCATGAAATGGGTTAAATCTTTTTTCATCTGATCTTTTTACTGTGTCCAAATGGGGTGAGTCGGGTTTTGTTACTGCAGTCTGAAAATTTGCTACAGATTCGAGTGTTTTATATTTGTGGGTCAAAAAAGAGTCGAAATTTGACCATGTGGGTATAGAAGTAATATCTCCTAGGGTAGATTCGAATGCTTCTAGAGTTTGTTTCGGTAGTTTCGAACTGCAAAGATATATCAGTATCGTGTCCCAACTTTGTGTGTCAATCTCAAGATTTGTTTAATTGGTTAAGACATTATTAACCGCTCGTTGCAGGGCTTTTATGGCGCAGCCTGTTTCTTCAGTGACATCGGGTAAGTTAAAGAGGATCTTCAATTGGGTGTTTATCTGCATTCTTTTGTTTTCATACTGCTCGACCAGATTTTTCCAGGCCAGTATGAAACCATCATTTGTTAAGGGTGTGTTTTGGATAGCTTCTCTTGCTTCGCCTCGGGTCTTCTGAGTAAGATGAAAGAGTTTTTCAACATTACTTATTCTGGGGATACGGATATACAAGGCCGTAAACATATCTCGAAATGTGGGCTAAGCCGAGTAATCTCCGTAAAAGATGTCGGTGTCATATGGTGGTAAATCAATCTTGGGACGGAAATCTATTGTAGAGTCTTCTGAGGCTCTTTCCTTAATGGGTTGGGATGACGCGTGGGTTTTACGTCTGTCTACATCTTCATTAATTGAGGCTAAGCAGGATAAATACATTTGAAAGCATTTCTTGTCTCTATCTTTGACTTTGTTAAAGTCGATGGTTTCTTGGGTTTCATGAGAAATTCTGCGAATAGCATCATAGACAAGTTCTGCTTTCTCGTAAAGCGAATTTAGTTTAACTCTTTGGATTTCTAGAGTATAAACTGTCTCCTCTTCGGCTTGGGTCTGGAAGTGATCTTCCACGAATTTTATTAATTCGGTGGTGCTCCATTTAAAATCCTCCATTTCCATGATTTGGGTGGGTGTAAATATTATTTGAGTGGGTATGTATTAAATAAACAGGGTAGAGAGTAAAATTTATAATTTCAATTTATTTTCATAATTTCCGTTTTTGGCTTTTTCTGTCTTTGTGATGATCTAGGGTTGTTAATTTTTAATGAAAATGATTATTTTTACAGTTTATGCACGAAATAAGCCACAAAATTCGGAATTCAAAGTTTTGCAATCACCTTTCGAATTTCCTATTGGGTATTTGCTTTAGTTTGCACCAAGAATGATAGACGACAAGATTACGACAGGCGCTTACAGTTAGCTTTTTTGGGTTTTGAGTTCCTGTTGAGTGACAACTTTCACGACCCCGAACACGCGAACAAAACAAAATTGCACGGTGGTACAAAACAATAAAACCAAAACAAAGAGCTGAAGTCAAGGCTAGTGCTTAATTATTATTTACAATTCTAAGTGAAAAATTTATTAACTTGAAAAAGAAGTCCGCAATGGCGGAATTAAACAACAATAGTACAAAAAAGTCGTCTATAAATTTTTTTTCACTTTTCCAACCAACAAACTTTTTGTAACAAAACATATAATTTTAATTATAAATATGCATTTTTGTATTGGATCATTTTATAAATGAAGATTTTAAGAATTACGTTCATTGTGATATTTTATCTGTACATTATTCAATTTGGTTCACTATGTTTCACATTTCCGTTTTCCATTTGACAATTCTTCTGTTGCCTATTCCCATTCGTGAATGCTTGAGCCTGTCGTAATCTTGTCTTCTATCATTCTTGGTTTGCATTGTCCGCTTTTGGCGTTCGCTACCAACAATTCTTATTCGATCGCTAGTTCGTTTGTATGTATATGAGTGCGGGTGTGTGTATATTCATTGGTAATAATTATTTTTGACGAGAAGAGTGCAATAATTGATGGTGCGTTTGCGTTATGTGCTTTATTACAGCACTTCTTATCTTGGGTACGAATATGTAAATATGTAACCATTAGTGCAAGACAAAATAAAATTTGAAAGGGACAAGGATTTTAACTATTTTCATGGTTTGTAATGTGGTACGTAAGTAATTTTTTTGTATAGGTTTATTGGTTACGTCGAAATAGGCCCTTTCCTAGTGCGAACCTTTGTTCCAAATTTTACTTTAATAATTTTATTTATAGCTTAGTTCTTATACTTTATGTGTTTTCGGTCTTCGCCATTTGTGCGCGTGGCAGTGGTGCGATTGCGGCCATTTTCAATAGCAACCCGAGAATAAAATTTTATACTTATGGCTCAATCTCCGAAGTCATCAACAAAAAATTCCCAAGCATAATTACTAACCACAAAAAAAGGGTTGAGTGAGCGAGCTATTTTGGTGGCTAAGAATAAATACTTACACCCACATTATGTATCTATAATAGCCTGAGACCAGTCGCCAAAAAATACATTAAGAGAGGCTACCTGCGAATGACTCATCAACCGTTATTATTGTTTACATAAATATCAAAATCAGGCTACTGCTCAAGATCAGTTTCTTCATTATAGTTTGTGGTTTTGAGTAAATCAGTACATATATTGAGAATGCGGAAAAACTGTATTTAAATCAATTGTTCATTTCATACTTTAGTTACCATAGACCTATTGTTTCAGTTTTAGAATTTGATGAAAATCTTGATAATAATGATGAAAATGCTGGTTTAGTCGATATAATACATTAAGAGAGGCTACCTGCGAATGACTCATCAACCGTTTACATAAATATCAAAATCAGGCTACTGCTCAAGATCAGTTTCTTCATTATAGTTTGTGGTTTTGAGTAAATCAGTACATATATTGAGAATGCGGAAAAACTGTATTTAAATCAATTGTTCATTTCATACTTTAGTTACCATAGACCTATTGTTTCAGTTTTAGAATTTGATGAAAATCTTGATAATAATGATGAAAATGCTGGTTTAGTCGATATAATTGGAAGACATATTTTGCCATCCCCTAATTGTCAGTTGATATTTGTTTACATTTTAAAAAAGAATGGAGAAAAAACAAAAGTACAAAAAAAGAAATTCCTGGAGTGAGAGGGAGGAAGCGCTTCTAATTAAATTGTGGGAAAATAAAGTGTGTGCTCTTCGCGGGCCCAGAAAAAATAGCCACATTTTAGAAGAAATGGCAGTGGAGTTGAAGCGACAAGGTGTGCTATTCACAGCGCAAAGATTTAGGTTTTTTAATACATAAATATCATGTTTTACAGGAAGGAGAAAACAGCAGTCGGTTCAACTGGCGGTTCCCCCTAGAATTGGCATTTATACCAGAAAATGAGCGCCGTATTGTCCCCATATGTTAGCTACAACACTTAGAGTTTAGTGGAAGAAAGCTTCTATAGTAAGAGACATGCGTTTTTTAATTAATTGTATTATTTTTATTTACATGTATACATTTTTAAAAAGGTTCTACAAATTCCGAACCAATGCAAATTTCGGTGAAAACGGTTGCGACACCTTCATTTGTTGCTGAATCTCCATTGCCATCACCGGTTTGCGTACCTTCGCCCACAGAGATAATCATGTCGCCAACCGAGCCTTCATCATTCACCATGTCATCACCTGAGCCGAATGAATCTGTAAATAGAAAAAGAAATCATTTTCAGAGCGTAATGTTAAAAAAATTTGAAAAAAAATATTAAAAACAGCTTGAAAAAACAAATCAGGATTTCAACGAAACTAGTCAAACAATTATGAAAATGTCAGAAAAATTAGTTGAAAACGACAATAAAAAACACAAATAATGGAAGAGAATGTAAAAAACGCAAAAGAAATTAACAAATTACTGCTTGAATTTCTCAACAAATAAAAAATAAATGAAGTATACATAAAATCATTTTACTTACCTAAATATTTAGAAAGTGCTGTCCGTATCGTTTCTCCATTAATTGGGTCGTCAGATGCATATGACACATGGCTCGGATTTTGGCGTCTACAACAACAGGCTTTTATTATTGAATTGGCATTCTTGAGAGAGTTGTCAATTCCTTTTCCAATTCGTCGAAAGCGGGCCTTGAGGTGTCCAAAAGCATTTTCGACAACTCTACGTGCTTTCGAAAGAGCGTAATTGAATACTTTCTCACGATGAATTTGATTTACGCTGAATGGATACGGTTTCATCAATTGTTTGCTAAATCGAAAAGCCGAATCCCTAATAATAAATACAGGCATATTTGCACCTGAAATTTCTCTAGACATTTCTCTTAGCAAAGGACAATTCTCAATTTCTCGTTTAAGTGACGACGTCTCATAAATTTGAGAGTCATTACATTGCACGGAACTTCCGACGTTTATGTAAATAAAACGGTATCTGAAAATACATTGCATACATTACATATATCCTTCTACCTATAATGCGTTTCCATATTTTACTTTGCATCAACTAATGCCATCAAAACGGTGGAATATCACTCTTTATAATTATAATAACCCACAGCTTGTTCAGATGATGGGTGAACTTCAATGTGGCATCCGTCTGTAAACAATTATTAGATGAACGTTGTAAATTTAAGAATTTATAACTAATATTTACCAATTGCTCCTAAGCATTGTGGGAATCCCAGTAACTCGAAACCATTCGCCAATTCTGTTATGTTTTCTCTATTTGGTGGAAACATTTTGAAACAGGATGGTTGTAGTAGTCTCCAGATTTCAGTACAGAATTCCAGCAAAATTTCACAAACCGTAGATTTTCCTACCCCGAACATATTAGCGATACTACGATACTCTGCAGATGAGCCTAATGCAAATATTGCTATAGCCACTCTTTTCTCGAGCGTAATAGCTTTTCGGTAGTTCGTATCCATTCTTTGTAGAGGACGAAGGATGTCGCATAATTTATTAAATGAACTTCGGTTCATTCGAAAGTTTTCTTTAAAAAATACAGATCCATTTCGTTGGCAATCGTGTTCTCAAAAATTATGCTTACGTTGCTGTAATTAATTATATTTAATTGAAAACATTTGCATCAATAAAAACTTATACAAACTTTTGTCCAACATGATTTAATCGGTGTCCCAAGTTCCAAGGTATAATATACCTAATAGGATAAAACGTTGTTTGTTCAACTCTTCTACCTTTTTCTGCAAGGCAAAGGTGCTGGGTAGTAAGAGTCTCCATCAATTCTCTTGAAGAATCATCGTTACGCAAAGTATTTATCTGGCTTTTCAACGCCAATACCTTCATTACTAAAATTTTCTTGTTGTGATTCTATAAAACACGATCATTAATAATAATTATAAGCAAATATTCTAAAACTTACCATTTTCGTTGCTCAAAATGTAAACAAACAAATACATTTGTGAATTGTCAATGAAAACACATCGAAAACACAAAATATCGGTCAGAACGACTTTGGTTCCTCAATCCACAAATTGTGTTTTCAAGAGGTTTTCAATGTCGGTCCGAACGTAGTATAAGAGTTTTTGAAATTATGGATGAGAACTGATAAATTTTGTATTTACTATTTACTAATATTTACTCATTTAAATAAAACCATTTCCTTCGAATATAGTTTCTATATTATTATACTTCATGTCCATTCAAAAAGTGCCCACATTGCTTTGATAAACTTGATTTTTTATGTACAATTTCTCATGTCTCGAGCGCACCTAAAAATGCTCACCCAAAAAAGTGCCCAACACGCCATAAGTTCAAGTTTTCACTTCTGCCTGCACTCCCGGAGTGCAACCCCATTCTTTTTTTTTAAGAAAAGTAACAAATAGCAAAAATGGTGGAGAAAAAATGGGACAGTTTTGCAATACGGAGTCATGAGAAATGTTTCCAGAGGTAATCCAGCATCACCTAGTACCAATATTTGTTTCAGTTATTTCATTTACTTGTTGAGTAAAAAAAGAATGGGGTTGCACTCCGGGAGTGCAGGCAGAATTTAAAACTTGAATCATCATTGTATAAATGAGCATCGACCCCGTCTCCCACACACCACACTACTAGTTACCCCGGACACATCCCATTCAGCAATACATACCACACACACATCATTTAACACGCTCCAATACGCATCACTGACACTTCACCATCACCATACTCACCATAGCATCACCTACCATCCACATTAACACACACGCATAAATCTCTCACGAGAACTTCACACCTCAATACACACAAACGCACACGAGAACCTCACACATCAACACACACAAACGCACACCAAGAGGACATTACACTGGAGACTTTTTACACAATAACGTTAACAAAAGGGATCAACCATCAGAAAAAACCAGCTTTTTTGCTATCGAGTTTGTATGAGGCAGCATCGTCGCAGACAGACTTCGTCGTGGATTTTTAGTTACATTTTTTATCGAAATTGTTTTATTATTGGAATCGCAACTTCTGTTAAATTCAAAATATTGTAAAATAAAAAACTATTATAAAACGAAAATAAAAAAATCATTAGTGTTGTGGAACAGAGGACCCAGAGGTAAGTGATGAATTCACTATATGGTCCTTCGAGCCTTTAGAAAGGCACTTGTGGAAGAATACACCAATATCAAAATGCGGTGAAAAAAAAAATACATACTAAATACATAGAGACAGGTGCAGTGAAAGTGTAGACTTACATTAAAAAAAAACGGGCGCGATATTAAAACCACAGTAACTTATAACAGTTAAAAAAAAAAATCTACACTAACATACATGAGAGGACACGACAGGACAACAGGAATCTACCTGCTGGACATCAAATCAGGAATTACAAACTACATACACACACATTTTAAGTACCACCCTAATACCCCTTTGAGGCGGACTAGAGTGATTGTATCCATTCTTATTATTAGTTCGTACGTACATATGTATGCAAACACCTTTTTAAAAAGGTAGAGAAAACAAAATAAAATTACAAATTCTTTGTTATGTATGTATATATATATATAAATATATACATCACATAATTGCATTGTCGCATGCCTAATCGAGCTTATATTTGTGTAAACAAACACACATAAACACTTCAAAAAAAAAAAAATATATTCAAGCATCTACTTGCAATAATTTCCGGCAGTACCCCTTCTGTTTCATGAAACAGCAAGCAGGATTGCATTAAATAAATAAGCATACGGCATAAAGAAATCAAATAAAGAAAAAAAGATTTAAAAGAACATACATATTTGCATATTGATTTACAGCATATAAATTAATACTGTGTATTTAACATATTACATACTTACATACATATACAACATATTTCTATTTAAAAACCGGTTCTTGAACAATTCAATTCTCTCGTTCTCTTCACTTCCAAAATCATACGTCCCACATTTGCATGTTGGTACATTACATTAATACCTCCACACGCATACATAATTATAAGTGCTGAGGTCAAAGACCCGCACATCATTCAATTCGCTCTTACCACAGTCTTCTTACAGCGCAAACAAACGTACATACGCATACGTATTGTAATTGTGCTACCAATGCTTATATATCCAACTAACATAGGGTAAATTTGAACAATTAAAGAATCATAAAAACACGATCGGTTTATATTATACAATTTGTACATTTACTTATAATCACGGCCCGCAAGGGCAAATATTCTCTTACATACCCCTTGTTCTTTGTACAACAAAAACAAGCAGGTTTGTGCCAACATAATTAACGCATATTACATGCACACAAACAAGCACATAACGTGCACTCATATGTACAAAGGATATTGACCTCTTACGCGCGATCATATAAACAAGGACATTCGAATAAGTCTGTAGCTAATAATATAACGAGATTCCAAACGCATTTAAATACAAACGCATAATACATAAAAACGGAACCAAAAGCGTATTTTATAATTACAACGAAAAAAAACTCTTATTTGAGTAAAAAGAGTTTTCGGTTCGCTAATTTTAATATAGAAAATTATTAATATGAAACTATTAATCAATTTGAAAAGTTTAAATGAACATAGAATCATATGTAGAAGTTCACGTAGGTGAGGAAAGTTTCTGACTGTCATTCACTTGGGAGTGGCCAGGAACGATTCTTTTACATGTGGCTCAAGCAGCTCACGACTTCCGGTCTTAGACCAAGTATCCTCTGGTTAGCCAACAGACATCCGTTTGGAGACGAGCTAAAGTGAGAAGGCGAAACCCGCTTCGCGGTTGTGCGTAGGGTTTAAGAACCACCACATAAAAACACGTGCGATCATATAAACAAGGACATTCGAATAAGTCTGTAGGTAATAATATAACGAGATTCCAAACGCATTTAAATACAAACGCATAATAAATAAAAACGGAACCAAAAGCGTATTTTATAATTACAACGACAAAAAACTCTTATTTGCGTAAAAAGAGTTTTCGGTTCGCTAATTTTAATATAGAAAATTATTAATATGAAACTATTAATCAATTTTAAAAGTCTAAATGAACATAGAATCATATGTAGAAGTTCACGTAGGTGAGGAAAGTTTCTGACTGTCATTCACTTGGGAGTGGCCAGGAACGATTCTTTTACATGTGGCTCAAGCAGCTCACGACTTCCGGTCTTAGACCAAGTATCCTCTGGTTAGCCAACAGACATCCGTTTGGAGGCGAGCTAAAGTGAGAAGGCGAAACCCGCTTCGCGGTTGTGCATAGGGTTTGGGAACTCGGTGTGGGATTCGTGGTGGGAGAGAGACTCCGTCGCCGAGTCCTGGCATTCACTCCGGTGGATGAACGTCTAGCCACAATCCGCATCAAAGCGAGGTTCTTCAACATATCGCTGATTTGCGCCCACGCCCCGACGGAAGAGAAGGACGAAGTGATCAAAGATACCTTCTATGAGCGCCTAGAACGTACCTATGAGCGCTGCCCCCGCCACGATGTCAAAATCGTGCTTGGCGATTTCAACGCTAGGGTGGGTAAAGAAGGTGTCTTTGGCACAACAGTCGGAAAATTCAGCCTCAATGACGAAACATCACCAAACGGTCTGAGGCTGAACGACTTCGCCGGGCCCGAAATATGGTCGTCTGTAGTACTAGATTCCAGCATAAGAAAATCCATCAAGCTACTTCTCTGTCCCCGGATCGAATCACTCGCAACCAGATCGATCATGTTGTGATAGATGGACGACATGTCTCCAGTGTTTCTGATGTGTGTACGCTTCGTGGTCCCAACATCGACTCGGACCACTATCTTGTAGCAGCTAAAATACGCACCCGCCTCTGTGTAGAAAAGCGCACACGTCAACAAACACAAGGAAGGTTCGACATCGAGAAGCTGCAATCACAACCGACAGCCGAACGATTTTCTACTCGACTTGCACTCCTGCTCTCTGAGAGCACTCATCAGCATCTCGGTATAAGGGAGCTGTGGGACGGCATATCAAACTCCTTACGTACAGCTGCAACCGAAAGCATTGGTTTTCGGAAAAGCCAAAAAAACAGCTGGTATGATGAGGATTGTCATCTCGCAGTGGAGAGAAAACAGACTGCCTACCTCGCAATGTTGCGATCGACCGCAACACGAGCGGGATGGGAAAGATACCGAGAGCTGAAGAGGGAAGCGAGACGCATTTGCAGACAAAAAAAAAGAGGCCGAAATGCGTGAGTATGAAGAGCTTGACAAGCTGGCCGACAGGGGTAATGCTCGAAAATTTTACGAAAAGATCCGGCGACTAACTGAAGGTTTCAAGACCGGAGCGCACTCCTGTAGGATCCCCCAGAGGTGATCTAGTTATTGATGACCAGAGTATACTGAGTTTGTGGAGGGAACACTTCTCCAGCCTGCTGAATGGCAGTGAAAGTACAACAACAGGAGATGGCGAACCCGATTCCCCAATCGACGGCGATGGAGCAGATGTTCCATTACCCGACCGTGAAGAAATTCGAATAGCAATTACCCGCTTGAAGAACAATAAGGCGGCGGGGGCCAATGGATTACCGGCCGAGCTATTCAAATACGGCGGCGAAGAGCTGATAAGGTGCTTGCATCAGCTTCTTTGCAGAATATGGTCGGAAGAAAGCATGCCTGACGATTGGAATCTCAGTGTACTCTGCCCAATGCACAAAAAGGGAGACCCCACAATTTGCGCCAAATACCGTGGGATAAGCCTCCTCAACATCGCGTATGAGGTTCTGTCGAGCGTATTGAGTGAAAGACTAAAGCCCACCGTCAACAAACTGATTGGACCTTATCAGTGTGGCTTTAGAAAATCAACAACAGACCAGATATTCACCATGCGCCGAATTTTGGAGAAGACCCGTGAAAATAGGATCGACACACACCATCTCTTTGTCGACTTTAAAGCTGCTTTCGACAGGACGAAAAGGAGTTGCCTTTATGCCGCGATGTCTGAATTTGGTATCCCCGCAAAACTAATACGGCTGTGCAAACTGACGTTGAGCAACACCAAAAGTTCCGTCAGGATCGGGAAGGACTTCTCCGAGCCGTTCGATACCAGACGAGGTTTCAGACAAGGTGACTCACTATCGTGCGACTTCTTTAACTTGATGCTGGAGAAAATTATAAGAGCTGCAGAACTAAATAGAGAAGGTACAATCTTCTACAAGAGTGTACAGCTACTGGCGTACGCCGATGATATCGATATCATTAGAAAAAACACCCGCACCGTTATTTCTGCTTTTTCCAGACTGGATAAGGAAGCGAAGCGTATGGGTCTGGTGGTGAACGAGGACAAGACGAAATATCTCCTGTCATCAAACAAACAGTCAGCGCATTCGCGTCTTGGCTCCCACATCACTGTTGACAGTCATAACTTTGAAGTTGTAGATAATTTCGTCTACCAACGCAGAATCACTCTTGCCAACAGGTGCTACTATGGACTAAGTAGGCAATTGAAAAGTAAAGTCCTCTCTCGACGAACAAAAACCAAACTCTACAAGTCTCTCATCATTCCCGTCCTACTTTACGGTGCAGAAGCGTGGACGATGTCAACATCCGATGAGACGGCACTAGGAGTTTTCGAGAGAAAGGTTGTGCGGAAGATTTATGGTCCCTTAAGAATTGGCAACGGCGAATACCGCAGACGATGGAACGATGACCTGTATGTGTTATTCGACGACATAGACATAGTCCAGCGAATAAAAAAATAGCGGCTACGCTGGCTAGGTCATGTTGTTCGAATGGATGAAAGTGCTCCAACTCTGAAAGTATTCGATGCAGTACCCGCTGGTGGAAGCCGAGGAAGAGGGAGACCTCCACTCCGATGGAAGGACCAGGTGGGGAGAGACCTGGCTTCGCTTGGTATAACCAATTGGCGCCAAACTGCCAGAAGGAAGGATACGTGGCGCGCTGTTTTGGACTCGGCTATAACCGCGTAAGCGGTGTCTACGCCAGTCAAGAAGAAGAAGAAATGAACATAGATTCAAAAGACTCTAAATCAACTCAGAGTTTAAAAATTCCTAAAATGATTACAGACGATAAGAGTCCATGCACACCTGCAGAAGCTACACGCTCAAAGTAAGGTGCTACAAAACCGAAAAAGAGGAAAGACATGTTGTACTCTAAATTCATTTCTGAGAGTGACTGGCTAATAAGATACTGCATTCGATTTACATCTTCGCCGATGCAAAACAACTATGAATCGGCACTTGAAATAAAAGGTCAAACAATTGTAAATTTTTGGACACGTCTCCAAGCTGTGTATGACTTAATAGTAGAAACTGATGATTCAGATCTACCAGAAAATTTTAAATCTTCGGCTTACGCCAAATATGAAAACTGTTCAGACCAGTATGTAGACACAAAAATTATGATCTCAGATCAATTAAAACTTTTGAAGTCAATCGCGCCTACTCCCCAATCGAGAGTAGAGCTGGCACAAATAAAATAATTCAGACATTTATCTCCAAGTGCCAGCATGCGATACGGAAATATTTCACGGATGTTATGATCAATGGCCGTACTTCCGGGACATGTTCACAGCCCTTTTTATAAATCATCCTAAACTCGCAGATGCACAAAAGCTATACCACCTAAGGTATAAAACACAAGGGGAAGCAGGCATGATCGTCAAGCAATTCGGCTTAAATTGCGAAAGTTTTAAGCTGGCTTGGCAAGCACTAGTCCAAAGATACGAAAATAAAAGAGTAATGATAGAAAATCCGATTAAAACTATACTACATTACCCTAAAATTAAACAAGAAACCAGCCATGAATTTCAAAAGTTTTACTCGCCAGTGACTAATTGCCTATCAGTATTACTAACACAAAATGCTCCCGTAGAATATTGGGACCATATGATAGTAACTATCTGTGCAGTAAAACTCACTGAGGCTGCGTTACTACGATGGGAACAGTCACTAGACGTTAGAAGAGTGATGCCCACATGGCAGGAAATGAAAAAATTCCTCGCTGCTCAGTACGAGATAGCTGAGCGAATGGGCAGCCAGAATATGAATGTAACTAGTCTTCAAAATGAGTCGAGTAAAAACTTGCTTAAACCTCAAGCCAGCAAACATATCCAATACAATACACACGTGAATAAACGTCACTCCTTCGTGTCATACCAAGCCAACAAATGGAAACAGTATGTGAATCTTGCGAGAAATTTAAAAAATTAAATATTAGTGAAAAGAATAACTTTGTCAGATCAAAACGACTCTGTACAAACTGCTTGTCCCACACACATAATATAAATAATTGCGAAAGCAAATTTAACTGCGTTTATTGTCAAAAAAGACACCACTCAATGTTGCATTTTAACAAACCTCCTATGCCACCCCAAAATAATGCTTACATTAGCACAAAAAGGACCACGGGTTTAGTTGCAACAGCAACTCCCGAAACACAAAACCCCGAAATTGGCCAAGAGGCACTATGTTAGTCAAAGACATCAAAGACCCATGCATTACATAGCGAAATTCAAAGTATGGTATTACTACCCACAGCAGTCGTCTCCATCGAACACCGAGGAGCACTATTCAAACTTAGAGCCTTAATAGACCAAGGATCACAACGATCCTTCATAGCGTCTAAGGCACAAAATAAACTAAAACTGCCAACGAAACAAGCAAAATTTTAAATTACGGGAATGGGTGGAAGAGTTATACAGAACTCTAATAAAGTCTTCCCCATTACCCTAATATCCACGCAAGCGAATAAGCGTATTCTAGCAGAAGCTATAGTCTTACCACAATTGACAAATATGCTTCCTAGCTTCTAAATAAATAGCAAGCATTTGGATAAGGTTTCACAACTGAATCCAGCAGATCCCAACTGCAACACCCCAGCTCCAATAGATATTCTATTAGACAACGACCTTCTACCACAAATAATACTAGAAGGTGAAAAAATATCAAACACCATTCTAGCTCAAAATACTATATTCGGTTGGATACTAAGTGGACCAGTTACTGAAACAGTTAACACCTTGACAACTGAAGTTGAAGAAATATCCAATGAATGCCTTAATACAAAATTAAGGAAATTTTTGGAGTTAGAAGAACTCCCTCCCCTATCGATTACAACACCAGAAGATCAGTATTGTGAAGACTTTTACAAAGCCACAACCACTAGATCAGAAAATGGTCGGTACGTCGTACGACTACCACGAAAACAACAATTTCCTGACACACTCGCCTAAGGTCACTCCCGCACCTCTGCCATACAGCAGTTTCTAAGCATGGAAAAAAACCTACTTAGAAAAGGTGAGCTTAAACAAGAATATGATGGGGTCTTAGAAGAATACCTCCATTTAGACCACATGGAGGAAATAAGCCCATGCGAAAAAATCATAAAAGGCAAGTATCACTCATTCTACTTGCCACATCACGCAGTAGTAAAGCCTGAGAAAAAAACCACAAAGGTCAAAGTTGTTTTCAATGCCTCATGAACCACTAGCTCGGGGAATTCCCTAAATGATATTCTATTCACGGGACCCACACTTCAACCAGATTTAATGCTCCTCATATTAAATTGGCGTATATACAAATACGTATACAATGGGGACGTCGAAAAAATGTATCGACAAATAGTCATACATAAAGATTATCAAGATTTTCAGTGAATTATTTTCCGAAAATCTCTCAATAGTCCACTACGCGACTTTAAATTAAAAACTGTTACCTTTGGCGTTAACTGTGCCCCATACCTAGCCATTCGTACACTACACGAATTGGCAGAAGACACAAAGTCAGAATTTCCTCTGGCAACACAAGTGTTAAAAACACAGACATATGTGGACGATATCCTGTCTGGAAGCCACAGCCTTCCACAGGCATTCGAGTCCTTATCACAAGTAAGAAGTGCCCTCAACACCGCAGGGTTTCCTCTAAAAAAGATCACAGCTAATCACACAAATATAGTAAAAAATATTCCAAAAGATCATTTGTTGGATACTAATTTCCTTGTATTCGAAAAGGAAAGTACAACAAAAACACTAGGCATCCAATGGAATGCGATATCTGATAAGTTTTCATATACTACGGAGTCAATTTCCGCAATATCCGCCATAACAAAAAGACAAATTTTGTCCTCTGTGGCAAAACTTTTCGACCCGGAGGATGGCTTTCGCCAATTATGATACAAGCGAAAATCCTAATTCAAGAATTGTGGCTAGACGGAACCGATTGGGACGAACAACGGAAACCTCTTCGCTTAGAAAAATGGTCCCAGTTTGCTAATAATCTGAACGACATTTCTCAGATACAAATACTACGGTGGGTACACTATTCCCCCGAATACAAAGTCGAACTACATGGCTTTTGCGACGCCTCTGAAAAGGCATATTGTGCCACTATATATGTGCGCACACAAAGCGATATAGCAACAACAAGTCACCTACTAGTTGCAAAAGCGAAAGTTGCTCCTCTAAAAACACTAAGTCTACCACGACTAGAACTCTGTGGCGCACTGCTACTAGCCAAACTAGTATCCGTGGTACATACCCATTTAAACATGGCAATAAATGAATTATATCTCTGGTCCGATTCCGAAATAGTTCTAGCTTGGTTCCATGCGTGGGAAACGTATATTTCTAACCGAACATCTCAAATACTTGGCCTAGTAGGATCAGCCACTTGGCGACACGTAGCTAGTGCTGACAATCCTGCTGATCTTGGGACAAGAGGATGCAAACCTCTGCATCTCGCCACCACCACCCTCTGGTGGAATGGCCCCCGATGGTTACCAGAATCTCCCGATTCTTGGCCACAATCGCCTATGCGCAACATACTTGCCCCAGAAGGTCCCAAAATCGCCACTTATCATACCACACTGGATGATAATGACATCCTTGAACGGTTCTCATCGTTCCTAAGGGCACTCAGAGTAGTCGCCTATATGTTCAAATTCGTAGAACGGCTCAAACTTAGAATTAAAGGAGAACATTGACGCACTTTGACTTACAAAAAGCAAAGGTCGCTCTTATCGCATCGACTCAAATGCGCTACTTCAGCCGCGAAATAACACTATTGAGAGAATCAAATCCCATTGATCGAAAAAGTTCACTCTTAGTTCTAAATCCTTTCCTAGACACGAAAGGTCTTCTTAGAGCGAATGGTCGGCTTGAAAACTCAAACCTAACATACAATGAACGCCACACGATAATCATACCAGAGAGATCTCCATTTACCACACTCTTTCTTCATTATATCCACATTTTAATGCTACACGCCGAACATCGCCTCATGCAACAGATAGTCCGTCAAGAGTACTATATTCCCCGTCTTAAGCCAAAAATAAAGAAATGCATTTTCATGTGCAAGATCTGCACTATGCATAAGCAGAAAATGCGAACACAGATTATGGCAGCACTTCCACCGGAACGCTGCAATTTCGCTCTGCCCTTCACTATCACAGGTGTCGATTTTGCAGGGCCTTTTCAGATAAAGGCGTCCATGCTAAGATCTCCTACCCTCATGAAAGGCTATGTGGCTGTTTTTGTATGTTTTACGACAAAGGCAGTACACCTTGAGCTATACACGAATCTGACGACAGAGGCTTTTCTCGCGGCATTTGCTCGCTTTGTCGGACGTCGTGGTTTTCCCTCCAAAATCATGAGCGATAATGGCAAAACGTTTATCGGGGCTCAAAGAGCCACTGAAAGACAATTTATGGAATTTATACAACAAGTCTCACCTGAAATTGTACAGAAATATGCTCCCCAAGGCATCAATTGGCAATTCATTCCCCCAAGCGCTCCACACATGGGAGGTTTATGGGAATCCGCTGTAAAAAGCTTCAAAAAAATAGCTGGCAACCATAAATTCAACTATGAAGAATTTGCAACATTACTAACTAAAATTGAAGCCGTTCTCAATTCACGGCCTCTTACTGCACTCTCGCAAGATCCCTCCGATCTCACAGCCTTAACTCCAGGGCATCTTCTTAAAGGAGCACCCATCTTGGCCACACCTGAGCCAAGCGTGGCGTCGCTATCCTTACTAAATAGATGGGAAAGAATTAAAACTCTCCATCACACTTTCAGCCGTCGATGGAAAGACGATTATATAAAGGACCTCCACAAGAGGTACCGCTGGAATACACCACAAAAGGCGCCAAAGCTTGAAGACTGTGTCCTTATTCATGATGACTGTCTACCCCCTACGGAATGGCGACTTGGTCGCATAAAGAAACTTTATTACGGCGCCGACGGTCATATACGCGTAGTCGATCTCCGTACGCAAGCCGGAATCCTAACCAGACCGCTCGTTAAGCTATGTTTTTTACCAACCGCTGATAATATCGAAACGTAAACCAACCGATCGAATATTAATACAATAAAAAATATACCTACCAAAGAACCGATAAAGAACCGTAAATAAGAAAACTAAAAAAAAAACCCAAAACCTGCCTAAATAAGAACGACTAAATGACGAAACACTCTTGCCACCCTACGTGGCGCTATGTTCAGATAGATCTATAATCATTAAATTGTATCTAATGTACTTGTTTTCCATACACAGCAATATGGACGCGGATATGATATCCCCACCAACGCCAACCGTGCGTTCGACAGTTGCTGTACTACGAGCTGGGATTACCCCAGTCGCAACGCCACGAACCACCGTTGCAGCTGCAGCAGCCCGAACACGGGCACTATCCACACCAATGGTCCCTCGAAATAACACGCTGCCACCATTGACGTCCCCAACACCGCCGATTGAACCTCATCGCATGCGATGTCCCCTATGTTGCCGCCCGCTCCGGTTGCAACATTGTACCATTTTTAAGGGGATTCTACCTCAGCAACGTCAGCAGGTCGCCCAGGCCCATGGCCATTGCTTAAACTGTTTTACGCGCACCCATGCAACGCAGGACTGTTGATCCAACAAAAGGTGCATGGTATGTATGGGATCGCATCATACGTTGCTGCACCGCATCACCAAATCCGTCGTCGGGCGACTACCTGCCCAACGCAGTCGCAATGCACGCCAACGACCGCGGACAAACAAACCGCCACGGTCCCGTCCATCAACAATCCTAGAGTCCAGGCGATCACCACCCCGACACCGCCAGGCACGATCTAATGCCCGCCGTTCAACCGGCCTCAGCAACGTAGTTGCCACGTTGCAACAACTTCAACGACTACTAGGCTAAATATTCGCCTAGGAGGGCAGGATGTATAAATGAGCATCGACCCCGTCTCCCACACACCACACTACTAGTTACCCCGGACACATCCCATTCAGCAATACATACCACACACACATCATTTAACACGCTCCAATACGCATCACTGACACTTCACCATCACCATACTCAGCATAGCATCACCTACCATCCACATTAACACACACGCATAAATCTCTCACGAGAACTTCACACCTCAATACACACAAACGCACACGAGAACCTCACACATCAACACACACAAACGCACACCAAGAGGACATCACACTGGAGACTTTTTACACAATAACGTTAACAAAAGGGATCAACCATCAGAAAAAACCAGCTTTTTTGCTATCGAGTTCGTATGAGGCAGCATCGTCGCAGACAGACTTCATCGTGGATTTTTAGTTACATTTTTTATCGAAATTATTTTATTGTTGGAATCGCAACTTCTGTTAAATTCAAAATATTGTAAAATAAAAAACTATTATAAAACGAAAATAAAAAAATCAATAGTTTTGTGGAACAGAGGACCCAGTGGTAAGTGACGAATTCACTAATCATTTTCATTTGATTCAATATGAATTAATGTACCTACAGTGCCATTAGATAAACCATCAACATTTGTAGTTATCATATAAGGCCGGTTGGGAAATAAAAACTAAATAAATAAATTTTCCGTTTAATATTCATTTATAAAATAAATATATAAAAAACTCTCAATCTCGTCTGTAGCGAGGGCACGAACGAATGCCCATGGAAAGAGCGTGTATAGTATACATATATTATAAGAATACACGCGGAGTATATCTGTGTAAAATCTCATCTGTCGCGAGAACGGCTGAAAATGTTCACCCACAAAAGTGCGCAACGCACCATAAGAAGTTTTCACTTCAAAAAGTTATTACCTAAAAGCCAAGTGTTTTTACCTGCATTATTGGAAATAAGTTGTTTTAATGTGCTGCTATTCCAAATAAAGCCATGGTGTGAGCCTCCAGGATATCTGGTATCGACCAAAGTGATATTCATTTTGTAATCGCAAACCTATTTAAAAAAATTCATTAGAATTTTTAAAACGAACAAAGTTTCACTTAGTATGTACTATTAATGCATTTATTCTGTAATAACTCTTTCTATTAATATATAAATGTTGTAGTTCTTTTTTAGGTGCTAAAAGTCTCATCCACATACCGTACTATACCAAGGAATCCGGTTTTATTATAGAAGTTAATTTTACTGTTGTTTTGCACTTCTGTACTCATATATTTATATTTATTATTAAATTTTATATGTTTTGGGCATATTTTTTGTTGCATCAAGGTTGTCACTTCTGTCAGAATCATTGACATTGTGGTTTGTGATATTCCTATGTTGAAATCATTCCCTTGGCATTTCTGGTAGCTACCTTCTGCAAAGAATCGTAGCCCTGCGCAGAGCTTTAAAATTGGATGGACAGCAGTTTACCGGTAGTTGGGTTTAAAATGAAGAGATAACTCGTCCAACAAGTATGAAAATGCTTCTTCTGTTATCTGGAAATAGCTTTTGAATCTATATGAATTTATACAAAATTTAGCAAACAAATAACAGTATTATAATCATTAACTTCCTTCACAAGTGGAAGATCCAAAGGATTGGAACGATCTCTAATTTGCCGTCGAATTAATGCAACATTCGCGCTTTCTTCCCGACTCATGAAAAATAATTCATAACTACTCAACATATTTATTGTTTTATTTTAATTCAAATTAATTATTTTTGTTCACGTATTTGTAATTTTAACTGCACAAGTTGCTACTCACATTTGAACAATGCTGCCAAATACTTTCAAAATAATTGTAAAAAATGCAAACTCAGGGCTGTTATCTGCGTATTCTTGGCAACTGAGATAAATAGCTTATCGTAATAAAAAATCTAGACTCAATAGCCGAAGCACGTACAATGACGATTATTCGCCAGTAGCTTTACACAATTGAGGTGTTAGAAGGGAAAAATTACATTATTCAATAACAGTATTTGAGATCATTAGTACACAGCATTGACTCAAATCTATTGACTGTGTAATAAATGAAGATGAAGCTACCAACTATCCGATTGATTTTTTAAACTCCTTACTGCCTTCCCTAAATAAAAGCGGCAACTTTACGTCACATATCAAAATGTTTACTTGAATTGTTGTTGTGAAATTTTATTGTACAGAGAAACTTCGTTTTTCGCAGCCAACTTTACTTCGGAACGCTCTGTCAAAATAGAAAATTTCAACCGCTCAGCGTCGCCGTCGCGTTATTTAGGTATGCGCCATACAAATTGTATGGGCTTGAGAATTTTTTGACAGTCATTTGCCGCTGACGCTTTTATTTAGGGAAGGCAGTTAGATGTGCCTGTCTTACAACCAGGCAATTTACAACTATATGTTGGCTCCGTATTAATCATGCTACCAAAGCTGTGCAACGGAAAGTGTTTGGTGGCAAGAAAATTATTGAACAATGTGATCTACGCGATGATACTCAAAGGAAAGTTCGAAGGTAAACCCGATGATCGCAACCGATATGCCGATTGAGTTTAAACGATTTCATTCGCTTTGGATTCGCCATTTAATTTTAAAACTCAAGGTCAATATTTGAAAGTTTGTAGCCTGAAAGAAAATTCAATCCTTTCCCATGGCCAATTGTACTTGGCATGTTCACGGGTAGGAAGACCATTCACGCTAATTGTTCTGATTATAAAACAAAAAATGTCGTCTATCACTGAAAAATGCAAACCAAGGAGAAACAGATATATGTATCTAATACTGCATTATTAAAATACTTGAATATTTTTGATTACACAGCAATCGCCGCTTAAGTGTCCCTACTTAATATGCAAGACTTTTGAGACACTTAAGCGGGAAAGGCACTTAAATAAATCCCGCTTAAGTACCTCGAGGTACTTAGCAAACTTTTTCTCAAATACTTATACTTACATATGAACCATATTTCACTCATATACCATATTAACTCATTATTCCATCGTCTGCGGTATTCACCGTTGCCAATATTCTGAGGACCATACATTTTCCGCAACACCTTTCTCTCAAGAGCCCCAAGACTCGTCTCACCAGATGATGTCTTCGTCAACGCTTCTGTACCATAAATCTTTTGGCAATAGCGATTCTGTGTTGGATTTCGAGGCTGACATTGTTGGTGTTGGTGTTGATGTTTGTTTGATGGCAGGAGATATTTCGTCTTATCCTCATTCACCACCAGACCCATACGCTTCGCTTCCTTATCCAGTCTGGAAAAAATCAGAACAAACGGCGATATTCACTCTTATATAAGATTGTATGTTCTCTAATTAGCTCTGCAGCACGTATTATTTTTTCCAGCAATAGATTGAAGAAGTCGCACGATAGTGAGTCACCCTGCCTGAAACCTCGTTTGGTATCGAACACCTCGGAGAGGTTCATCCCGATCCTGACGGAGCTTTTGGCGTTGCTCAACGTCATTTTACATAGCAGTATTAGATTTGTAGGGATACCAAATTCAGACATCGCGGCATATAGGCAGCTCCTTTTCGTGCTATCGAAGGCAGCTTTAAAATCGATTAAAAGGTGGTGAGTATCGATTCTTGCCTCCAGGGTCTTTTCCAAGATTTGGCGCATGGTGAATATATGATCCATGGTGGATTTACCACACTGATAAGGGCCAATCAGTTCTTTGACGGTGGGCTTTAGTCTTTCACACAATACGCTCGATAGGACCTTATATGCAATGTTGAGGAGACTTATACCAAGGTAATTGGCGCATATTGTGGGGTCTCCCTTTTTATGGATTGGGCAGAACACACTGAGATTCCAATCGTCGCACATGCTTTCTTCCGTCCATATTTTACAAAGAAGCGGGTAATTGCTATTCGAATTTCTGCATGGTCGGGTAATGGAACATCAATTCCATCGTCATCGATTAGGGAATCGGGTTCGCCATATCCTGTTGTTGTACTTTCACTGTCATTCAGCAGATCGGAGAATCCCACAATCCCAGTATGCTGTGGACATCGGTTACCAGATTACGAACTTGGTCTCTACAAGAGCATGCTCCAGTCTTGAAACCTTCTGTAAATCGGCTCATCTTTTCATAAAATTTTCGAGCATTACCCATGTCTTCCAGCTTTTCTTGTTCACTACTACGCATCTCGGCCTCTTTCTGTTTACGTCTGCAAATGCATCTCGCTTCCCTCTTCAGCTCTTGATATCTATCCCACCCCGGACGTGTTGTGGTCGATCGTAACGTTGCGAGGTAGGCAGTATGTTTTCTCTCCACTGCGGAACGATAATTCTTATCGTACCAACTGGATTTTTGGGGTTGCCGTAGTCCAATTGTTTCAGCTGCAGCGGTATGCAATGAGTTTGAGATGCCGTTCCACAGCTCCTTTATATCGAGATCTGATGGGTGCTCTCAGAGAGCAGGAGTGTAAGTGGAGTAGAAAATTTCTTGGCAGTCTGTTGCGATTGCAGCTTTTCGACGTCGAACTTTCCTTGTGTTTGTTGGCGGGCATTCTTTGCCGCACAGAGGCGGGTGCGTATCTTCGCTCCATCCAGATAATGGTCCTAGTCTTTGCTCGCTTTTATGCGGATTGTGGCTAGACGTTCATCAACCGTGGTGAATGCCAGTACTCGGCGACGGAGTCTCTCTCCCACCACAAATTCAACAACATATTTGCGCTCCTTTATATGGCCGCTGTAGTAGATGTCTCAAGAACCCACCTTCTTCCGTCCTCGTCCCGTCCATCGCACTTCTTGGATGGCGGTGACGTCACCTTTAGTCGTATGAGTACATCAACCGGCTGGGCAGAGGCATTTTCATAATTAATGGTCCGGACATTCGAAGTGCATGCCCTTAAATCAAAAGGGGGGTGTATCATCCGAGGCTTTCGTCGATTTTTCATTGGTACTTCGTTTTTATGTGGTGGGTCCCAAACGCTACGCACAACCGCAGAAGCGGGTTCTTCCCACTTTAGCTCTCCTCCAAACAGCTGTTTGTTGGATTCCCGAGGATACTTGGTCTAAAACCGGAAGTCGTGAGCTGCATGAACCATGTGGAGAAAATTCCTTTCTGGCCATTCCCAAGAGAATGACAGTCATAGTTTCCTCACTTACGTGAATTTCTACACATGAAGCCAATGGGTCTCATAAAAAGCGCGCACAAGGTTCCATGGAGCGTACTGTGTGAAAGACTAAAGCCCACCGTCAACAAACTGATTGGACCTATTCAGTGTGGCTGTAGACCTGGAAAATTCACAACTGACCAGATATTCACCATTCGCCAAATCTTGGAGAAGACCCGTGAAAAGAGGATCGACGCACAACATCTCTTTGTCGCAGCTTTACTTTAGACAGTACGAACATGGGTTGCCTTTGTGCCGCTATATCTGAATTTGGCTCCTTCACTAGGCACTAGGAGTACGATTGGAACCTAATTGTTAATACAAGGTTTGCAAGGTGGTGAAATAATAAGACCGATTATCAGCATAAAGTTTGGCCCTTAATCCCAGTGAACATCTGTGGGACTATATGGAGATGGAATTACGATGCGGTCAAGATTGGACAAATATTCGCCTTGAACTTACACAAAATTTATTGCTCTCTTTTATTAGAAGACTGCGAGCTGTGAAAAATACCAAAGGTGGTCAATCAAAGCCTTAATTTTTTTAAATAACTTTAAATATATTTATCAATGCAAACTGTTTTTTTTTTCCAAAATAGGTTAGGTTAGGTGGTAAGGCTGTTTCCCAAAGGGAAACACAAGTGGACTTTAAAATATATTCCTTTGTGAAGCCTAGGATCCCTCCTAGATTAACAAATAGGAGTCGACAAAGCGCCCTTAACCTACTACAAATCTGCAGAGTTTTTAACTTCTACATTTGCTATTTCGCGCGCGCCTCCGGTAATTTGTACCGTCTCGTGAACAGAACCTTTTCAGTTTTGCTTGGATTTACGGAAAGATAACTTTGTGTAAGTTCATACACAGTACCTAGGAATTTCCCCTCAACCATGAGAGCTACGTCGTCAGCGTAGGCTACCACCCAGCAGCCACTTTCTGTAAGCTTTTCTAGGCGACTAGGAATTTCCCCTCAACCATAAGAGCTACGTCGTCAGCGTAGGCTACCACACGGCAGCCCCTCTCTGCAAGTTTCTCTAGCATTTCGTTAACGACCATGATCCAGAGAAGAGGCGAGAGAACTCCTCCTTGGGGGGTTCCGCTGTTAACAGCACAGTTCTTTCGCAGAGAAGGCTGAAAACAAAATACTTAAGGTTGAATTCATCCCCGAACCTATTCAACGTTCCAATTACCGCTTCCGGCAGAACGTTATCGAGAAAGGTGTTCACTGACCGACCTTTACAGTAAGCGTGCTGCGCGCTTTTAATAAAGAAGAGGACAGCCTGATGGGCCTGAAACATGCGAGCTCTTTCCAGCTTTTAATATGAACGTGCGCTGGTATGATACGATCAAGCCTAGGGGACTTGAATGGTTTAAAAGATTCCGCTCATTCAAAAGGTCCGGAAAGGCTGCTTGGTCAGTAAGGAGCACTCCACCAGAGGAAAGATTGCTCGGAAAGTGAGCGTCAAGGAGCAGCTTGTGGGTATCCTCGCTGCTCAGAGTCCACTTTCCATTGCCGTCCTTGAGGTACCCCAAAGGGACGGGTTTCTTTCCCGTCCCTAAACCTAGAAGATTCCCGACATCATTCAACCTTTAGACAAAAGGCCCTCCAGGAGGACGTTTTAGCCTTCCTAATCTCGGGCTTGTAAATAGCGAGTCCACTCTTATGCAATACCCAGTCGCCTGCAGACCTGCTTCTGCGAGATTTATTAAATAGCCTTCTGCTAGATGTCCTAATTTCAGAGAGCTCCGAAGTCCACCAGAAGGGGTTCCCTCTGCCTTTCGGTGTTACCATTGAACAGGAACTCTCCAAAGCATAATTACAAGCGAGCCTAAAGACTCTGACACATTCATCCACTGCAACCGTCGTCAGCGTCTTCCAACGTTCCCAGTTCGTCTTCCTAAAATTCCTATAGCTTTTGCTGGGCGGAATTGCTTCATCAAGACTAAACGCGATGTATCTATGGTCCGAGAAAGTGGTCCTCTAGAATCCTCCAACCCGAGATCATAGGTCCAATCGTGTTTGAGGCAAGGGTGAGGTCTAGGTCCTTCTCCCTGCCCGCAGTCACAAAGGTAGGGGTGCTTCCCCTGTTACAGACAAAAAGATCTACATCTACTCAAAAAGTGACTCACCCCTTTTATTTGTATCCAAGCTGCCCCAGATTTGATCAAAAATAGGGCTTATTTTAATTTTTATTTACTTTCACACAACTAATAAAAGGTACTTTATCTCATTTTTCGATGCAAGTCAATATCTTAAGTAGATTAAGAGATAAATAACTTCAAACTAAAAAGAAGTTAGCTGTACAAGTTTTTTTTTTGTTAACTGTATGTCGACCATTTAAGTAATTGCATTTTATAGTGATCGGCTACTCATTACACACCAGACGCTCCCTTAGCGACATCTGCATTTATTATTACAACGTAGGTGACAGGCCAGATAATTAGTGAGTACGCATCGGTCAAGACATGTGCTGGGAGTATATGTAAACGAAACCAAAATTAAAGTATATATGCCTTTTTAAATGTCTATGATTTGGTTATTTATTTAAGTTTTTTGTTTCCAGCAAGCTAGGCCATTATTAAAAATACTGCTATTTACTTTTTTATTGCATTACATTACTTAAAACTATAAATGAAGCTGAAGCTACATAACTCGCGATGGCTTATAAGTTCGTTTGACAGATTTGTTGAATTTACATGTTCTTATGCGATGAGCTCCATAACTTACGCATGTTTACACAACCTGCGCTGCGAAATTCGAATAAGGGTTAGAATACGCAGAAGTTGAAAATTCAAGATTCAAGCGCTGGGATGCGTAAACACTGTTACCTTCATATTCATAAGAATAGAAACCAACATTACGTTGTTTACTATTTTGCGTGTATTCATTGCTTAAAACATTTTCTTCGTTGCAATGTAAAGCTTTTGTATAATATAATCGGCCCTATTTCGTTGTCGTTATAGTTTTAAAACGAAATAATACTATAACGAGATTATCTCCAATTACGAGCTTAACTCTATAATTAAGAAACGAGATTTCTCATACAAAATTTTTCTCTTGATAATCCGAGATTATAAAATTATCTCGTTTTAAACAACTAGATTTTCGGTGTTATTCCTAGTTGTATCGATAATTTTGCGAAGAAGATGAGAAATGTCAAATGAAAATGTAAACAAAAATGGCCGCCAGCGAGAGAAATATGTGTGATACAACAACAAATGCAACACATTTGACAATTGATAATCTATTATTGAACGAGCTTAGAACGAGATTATTTTCATATGTAAACATACTCCTATTTGGCATTCAGGTTGGCGTTATCGACATTTACCGAAAATAAATTGAGATTCCCTAATTTGAAACGAGTATATTGTAACGGATTTCCAAAATCTGCCGTTTACTCTAAAACTCTACCCTGAGTTCGATCACTGGATTGTCAAATAAAAGTCACACTTTAATGGCTATACACTAATCTTTATTTCTAATTCCTTATAACTTAACACTTTAGTACTCAATACTCTACTTTACAACTCTAACTTATAACTTGTTTACACTTTGCTCGACAACTCTCTCCTTAGAATTGTCCTCACTCGACAACTCTCTTATTAGAACTGTGTCTTGCTGCCAGCCCGGCAGCCCTTATATAGTCGATTGCTAACATGTTATCGTCACTCGAACATTCTGGCAACTACGAATATCGATGTCTAGATACATCTGGCAAGTTATCGCCTTCGATTGTCTATTCTGGTTTGTTCTGGTGCCATTTTCGTTACAATATAAACGACACCGAAACAGTCATTCTTTGTCGTTGCTATAATTGAGAGCGAGATAGAAACGACTCGGTTGTTAGAAGGAATATTTGGGTTAGGATGCAAATTCCACATCGGAAGTAGAAAATTTTAATTTCTGATGTGGAAAATATCCTGCATATGCCAAAGATTATAGAAAATTTAAATCCTTTAAATTCCAACCTTTAAATCTCGCATCGGAGATAGTTATATATATATATATATTTGGCGTAGGAACCGCTTTAAGCGATTATAGCCGAATCCACCAGAGCGCGCCACTCATTCCTCCTTTTTGCTTTTTGGCGCCAACTGGAAACACCAAGTGAAGCCAGGTCACTTTGCACTTGGTCTTTCCACCGGAGTGGAGGTCGTCCTCTTCCGCGGCTTCCTCCAGCGGGTACTGCATCGAATACTTTCAGAGCTGGAGTGTTTTCTTCCATCCGTACAACATCGGAGATAGTTAGTATTAATAAAATTGCATTTTTATATCTAAAACTATAATTAAGATATGAATGGTTTTAAAATTCAAAACGAAACGACGGAAAAAATGGTTCACAAAAAGTCCGAAGCTAGAGCAACAAGAGCAGGAGTTAACAAACGTATCTGTATTTCCTTTGGAAGAAGCTGTTGCGAATTTGTATTATGTCCGGTAATTAGTTGGACCACCAGGTAGGATAGTCAGATTAGCCGCAAGCGAGGAGCATTACATATTTTAGAAAAAAGAAAATCCACAAAAGACTGTTTTAAAAATGTGTCTCGTTACAAAATAAATTAGTTTATATTGGAAAAAGAGCGCCTTAATGTATACTATAACAAATATGTAAACAAATTTCGATAACTTTTCTTTGGCGTTAAGATATACTTCAAGAATACGAATTTCAGAATGAAACGACAACGGGAATAGGGTCGAATATTTCAAAAATTATTAATGATATGATATGTATATCTATCAAATATTTGATGTAATTTTTGTAGAGAAAGAATGATGAATTTTTAATAAACAGTTATATAGTTTATATTTTCCTACTTTTGTTTAATTTAATGTATTCAATTAAAATTGAAAATCGTCGATATTTATTTTAGTTTGTAGTAAAGCTCATAAAATAAAAATGAATATGTTTATAACTTTGTATTACTCTTACATTTACGCAGACGCTAGTTATGTTGCTTCAGCTTTCTTATTTCGAACATGAGCTTTTGAAATTTTCGAGTAATCTCTACACGCACCCACTCTCACAAAATAAGTCGGTTTATTGTATAAGTTTGCCGACAACCGGTTTATACCATTGCTTTAGTATTCTACTATTTTTGTATCATTAATTAATTAGAATTAGGAGATGTGGTCATTACAATTCATTTATTTAACATACACAACCATATATTAAATGTTTATTGAAATTAAAAATTATAATTCTTAATATTTCTTTATTTTTATTTCTGCAATTTAAGCCAGCCAAATTTTAGTCAACTTTTACAACGCTATAAATTTTTCGTATAAAAAAAAAGCACGCCATAAAACCTATCGTTCCAGTAAGTAAAAAGAAAAGGAACACCATAATACAAGTATAACCAAAGTACAAGAACATTGACGCACCGTCTTTAATAGACAGTTTCGTAAAAAAGTAATGACAACAGTATATGAAAAGATATACAGCCGTAAATCCTGATGTTAAAAAAGACCGCCACCACCAGTGATAATCTTCAGCACAAAGATGAAAGTAACATAATAAAACTGTTGTCTCTGAACACGTTATGACCAATATTAGAAAAACAAGAAATAAAAAGCCGAACATATAGTACATTTGACTGGACCAAATTGAGCTAAGAATAAAAAATAGCTGTATAAATATACACCCAAATGGTAAAACTCCTCCCATGATTATTCCCGGAATCGCTTGTGTATAAATTGATTGATCTGGAATCTGTCGGGGAATCTGATTTGTTCGAACCGGATGCTCCAAAGCCTAAAAATATAAATATAACATTCGTTTAAAATTATTAATTTTTAATAACTGTAAAAATTATTCTTGTGAAATTATTATTAAAAGCTGCAAATTAAAGTTTTTCTTAAACTGATAATTTTAAATCATTTTTTTTAGCTTTGTTAAATTGTACGATCGATGGTTTATTAATTACAACTATATTGAATTACAGGAACTTATACTATAATCATGACTGAATTTAACTCTGGATTAATCGTAAGCCTTGTTCAAATGTATAAAAGAAATTTTATTACATGAGTATAATGTATTGAGAAATATTTATTTATGTAGGGGCGTTTAGACCAAACATGTTAATCTGGTAATTCGATAGTTGATACTTCTTTAATACACTTAACTATGAGCATACTTTTTGCTCTATTTCAGTAGTGTGGTGAATTTTGATATTTGAAAAAAATAAAAAATGAGCTTTTTAGGCAACGGCACAAACAAATAGCTGATTGATTTTTCCAAATAACGAAAAAATTATCAAGCTTGTCAGTCAGGTTCTTCGTGACTCAGTAGAACGATATTTTTTTTTTTTTCATTTTACAAAAACAAAATGCAAAACTACCGAATAACGGCTAACAAATTAACAAAGCAGCTTCGCTGGTGTGAATATGCCTATTAATTTCTTTTCTATTAGAAATAAGACAGCAACTGCAAAATTTACTTATTTTTGATATTTTTCAATGAAGTGAAAAAATGTGAAACTGTTTATTAATTTCTTATTAGGTACGTTTTAAAGTTAATGAAAGTCAAGTATAAAGGTGTATCCTAAAAATAACGGGAAATTTTCATTTTTTGGAAAAATATTTATTAATTCGCCAAAATTAATGTTGTCGCTAGAGTCCGACTGATAATCGGCCAGTATTGGCCACAAAATTCAGTATCGGCATCAACTTCTTTTGAATAACATAAAACTAACTATCTTCAAAAAATACAATTTTCACCTCTCAAGTACATTTTTAATATTTTTTGCAATGAATGCGCTGTTTTTTGTTATTAATAAGAAATAAATGTGATTTTCATTCTAAAAGAAAAAACTAGTAGATCGAGGTTTTTAAATAAATGTTTGGTAAGTAATTCGAGGCACTTAAGCGGAATTATTTAAGTGCCTTCCTCGCTTTAGTGGCTCAAAAGTGTTACATTTTTAGCAGTGGCACCAAGTTAAATTATATCCAAGATTTTCTTTGCAAAATGCAAATTAATTTGCTACATACTAGCCGATACATATAGTAAATCCTTCGGAAGTTTGAAAATCCTAAGAGGTACAGTTTGTCAACTAATTCTTTGCAAAATGCAAATTGATACAAAAAATCAACTTTGACATTAAATTTCTTTATCAAAGGAGTTATGATTTTTTAAAGTTATTTTATGGTACTTTTACAGTATTATCTATACTAATATTATAAAGAGGAAATGTTTGTTTTTTTGTTTGTTTGTCTCGAATAGGCTCCGAAACTACTGAACCGATTTGAAAAATTCTTTCACCGTTGGAAAGCTATACTATCCCTGAGTGACATAGGCTATAATTAGTTTAAAAAAAATAGGGTTCCTTACCAAAACTCCGATAATGTAAAAAAAATACCAAAAAACTTTCTTTAATCGCGAATGCTGCGAAAACGATTGAATATATACCAAAGTGATGTACTACAATTTTGTAGAACTTATCATTAAAACGTCGCGACATCATATCTCTAACTATTATAGTTTTGTCACAATAAGCGATTTTATATAAAAAAATTAATTAAAATACCACTACCTGGAAAGGCTCTTTATTTATACCTTAGTATTAATCCTTATCGAAATAAATGATTTATTATTTAAGATCGCTTCAAAACCTTTATATAACTTTTTGAATTATTAGATTCTGACATTCCATTCAAATGATATCACGAGTTAAAAATTTTGAAAAGCCGCTCGGCGGCTAACTATGCGTCGTAGAGTTGTAGGCGTCACTCGGGAACGAGAACGGCCAAACCGATTTGGCTAATTTTCGTCTTGAAATATTCGTGGAAAGCCAGAAAAAGATTAGAAAGTGAGTAAATATGGAAAAATTGCGAGGAAGATAATAATAAGAGAATTTTATTCGAGTTGAAAAGAAAAATATAAAAAGAGAAAACAAAAAAATAATATTTTGAAGGTTATCATTGTTACTTTGTTCAAATATTTTTGTTATTTTTCAATTGCATATGGTTGTGTCGATAGCCCAAAAGAATTTGTAACAAATAAGGGAAGGCTAAGATCGGGTCCAACCGAACATTTTATACTCTCGCAATTTACTGATGTAATTTTATTAAGATAACAAACAATTTGACCTATATATTCGGCATAAAGTCCCATAGAAAATCATAATATATAGTATATAAGGGCTGATGTGATTCCAGAACCAATTTCACTCATTTTCACCACCAAGGTTAACGAGAATAGGGGTAACTTGGCACCTGTTAGTAGGCAAACAAACGGCACTTCGGCCTTGAAATGACGTAGTTAATTATCCTAAACTATTTAAAATTGCCTGTACTATCACCACTCACTTGGCAATTAGAAGTAGTGTGAGTTGTCATCATGCTGCGTAACATAAATCAACCTCGAGTAATCAATATCGTCGCCGAAGCCAAGATTGGACCAACTGAATTTAATGTATACTTTAGCCACGAAAACGTGTGGTCGGGTCTGCTAGTTATAAGATATATGAAGTAATAGAATATGTTAAAAAAACAACAAAAGTAAAAAAACAAAAACATAAGATAGGCCTCACATTGCTCATGTGACAACACAAAAAACCAATTGCCTTTATTTTGCAAAATACAAGCCCAATTCGAAGAACGAATTCATGAGCAATGAACGGGACATTTAAAAAAAAGTCAACACGTATTCTTCTGGAAATATTCTGGCATTTATTCATGTTTCGAATTGCACAGATCTAATTGGAAATAAGAGTTGTCATGCAAATGAGTTCACGAGTAATTTAACCAAATGGTATATTTTCATTATTTCGAAGAACAAAATAAAAAATTGGTGTCAAAATTTTTAATATTAAGCTAAGGACTATATACAATATTATTCAGGTGCAAAAAAATAAAATATACTGCATTGGAAGAACTCTGGACACACTGTTAGAAAGAACACATCAGCTTTGAATTTCTTTAGAATATCTGAGAAATTTATAGATACTTTCAATAAAAAATTTTACCCAAATTTTGAAGTCCTTGTTCGATATCTGGGGCCTTGAAAAGTTATGATCTGGTGGGATTTATATACGGGCTATGCCACACTAGAAACAAAGTATTTGTGCAAAGTTTTATTCCCATATTATCGCTGGTGCTTAACTGATTCAATGTAAAGTGAACGAATCAGTTGGACTTCAAAATGGCATTCCTTCTGTACCATCTCTTCAATGAAACTTAAGATTTCTGGTGTTTTCCTTACTGAATTAAAGCATTTTCAATTTCACGGCCACTTTCCAAAAAAAATTACATCCGAATATGCCTTTTCCTTTGTACCAAATTTTACTTTCAATCTTTCCTCGTTTCATCCATTACCAAATTATGTTTTGACAGAAATAAATTATATTTCTGAAGATCTAAATAAGCGTAAGCTTTTGCAGCGGTAAGTAATTTTACACGAAATAACGACGAAAATTTGAACAAGTTGATCTGGGGAATATACGAAAAACTTAGTATGAAGCGGGGCCAAGCCCACTTTCCAAAAAAATTACATCCGAATATGCCCCTTCCGTTGTACCAAATTTTACTTACAATTTGCGGTGTGTAAGTAGTTTTACACGAAATAACCATGAAAGTTTGAACAAGTTGATCTGGGGAACTACTCCAAAGCTGGTTCCATATTGCTGCATTGGTCGCTTGCATTTTTAATTTATTATTTACCCTTAAAAGCCTGATAACTTCGATTCATTAAAGATTTTTTTCCTAAAAATTATTATTTTAGATTTTACAGGATATTTTTTGGTTGGTCCTTTGAGGAACTACTAGGTGCTCATTAGAGAAATACATTTTAAATATATATTTTTACAAAGATTCACATTTTATTGATATGTGGCCATCGTCCTCGATGGGCTGTCATAATTGTTAGTCAATTGAAAGTACAGAATTATCATTGAAATTATTTTTTTTTTGATGCACTCTTACTCAAGTGAATACGAAATTTGTAGGCAATTACATACACACAAGTGGCGACTGAACTTAAAATTAACGGATATATCAAAGCAACATGTCACGTGATGTGATATTTAAAAATGCAAGTTTATACATGAAAAATTTTCAAAAATAGCAGTTGGTTCCGGAAGGAACCGCCAGGCGTTTAAGGATTAATTATGAATAAAATTGGTTTGAAACTTGGAAGGTGATGAAAACCGTTTCCGCATCGTCGAGACGAAATCCAGTAACGACTCATTAACTAGGATTCGTCATAGACAAGAACAACCCTGAACAGCTGTAGTAGATTCTGTACTTTAAGGAATAGGAATCGATAACTCCCACTTTTATTATCACTAAAAAAAATTCTCAACAAGTAAGGAAAGGCTAAGTTGTGGTTCAACCGAACACGGTATACTTTCGGCATAAGTCCAATAGAATAACGAAAATCATCATATATAGTATATGAGAGCTGAGGTAATTCCTGAACCGATTTCTATCATTTTCACCACCAACATACGTTATATCCAAGATGATATGCTCATTTAATTTGGCTAAGATATTTCACATTTTAAACGATTTATAAAGTATTTAGCTCATCGTATTTCTGAAAAACCTATAATTAGGTATATGGGAGCTAGGGGAAGTTATGACCCGAATTGAATCATTTATGGTACAGAGACACTATTAGAAGAAAAAGATTCCCAATGAATGTCTTCAAAATATCTGAGAGATTTACCGATATTATCGGTGAATACTACATACAGCATTTGTGTAAAGTTTTATTACGCTATCTTCATTGGTTCGTTATTTATATATTATAAAGTGAAAGAATGAGATGGAAATCAAAATTGAGTTATATGGGAAGTTGTCGTTGTTGTCAACCAATTTCACCCATTACATCCTTGTAATCAGATATGGTTTTTGACACATAAGTGGGCGACGCTACGCCCATTTTCCATTTTGTAAAAAAATCTGAGTACAGCTTCTTTATGCCAACTCTTCTGCAAAATTAAGGGTTTCTGATATTTTTCGTTAGTGAGTTAACGCACTTTTAGTAATTTTCAACATAACCATTGTATGGGAGGTGGGCGTGGTTATTATCCGATTTCAACTATTTTCATGGTGTATGATGGGGCAAAAAGTTTGGTTTATATAGCTTTATTGGTTTGCGAGATATTTACAAAACAAAAACCTTTTTGTAGGCGTGGCCCCGCCCCCTTCCCCAAAAAAATTAAATCCAAATATGCCCCTTCATAGTGCGATAATTTGTACCAAATTTTACTTTTATAACTTTATTTATAGCATAGTTATGACACTTCATGTATTTTCGGTTTTCGCCATTTTGTGGGCGGGGCAGTGGTCCTATTTTGACCATATTCTAAAGCAACCCCTGTATTAATTACTTTAATTTTTACTCAAGTTCAACGCGTCTCGTCATCCATATCATTTTGATATATATAACCCTATATCTAACTCGTTTAGTTTTATGACTTACAAACAACCGTTATGTGAATAAAACTATAATACTCTCTTAGCAACTTTTGTTGCGAGAGTATAAAAACTGCTCAAGCAAATTTGATAAAATTTTTGACAGACATTAGAGATACAAATTACAAGGACACAGACGAAGAATTTTTTATATCACAACTTTTTGAAAAAAAAAAATATGTTTTTACGATTCAAAACATGAAATTTATGAAAAAATAAGATACAATTTTCAAAAAATAAAATATGAATACATGAATTTCACATCAATATTTGGTACGGGAAAGAAATTACAAATTGTAATTGAAAGTAATTAGTAATTAGTGTGTTCTATTTTAATTCATATAATATAATACATTAATAACTGTTTTAGATATGTAATTTGCGCTTCCAACAGTATTAATGTCATGGTGAAATAGTTAAGAACATTTGAAAGATCAAGAGTTTCACGCAGATGTGTTAACTCTTGGTTTAGTAGCCAACTTTATAGTTAGTTATTGATAATAAAATGAAAAATATAAAATGAACAAACAATTATTCATTAGAGGATTATAACTATAAAGTAATTATAAAGACATTAATAACAATATACTAAAAATAATTGATGTCATAAAAACGTTACCCTTTTTCGAAATCCCATGTAAGCTCCAACAAAAGTTAATGGCACTGATACTCCAAACCACAGGCCAAGTAAAGCAACAAGTGTGCTGAAAGGAACCGCGCCTGAACTGCCTTCGTGCCAAAGGACTAAATTCATTACGAAAAATAGTCCAAATACAATCCTATTAACAAAATAAAATTATTCCTGAAAAAAGTTTAATTGGTCATCTTACCCAGGACATACAACAGAAGTAAGAATTACATTACTTTTCCATTTAACTCCCCCAAAACTTTTGTAAATCCGCGATGATACATATCCTGCCGGTGTGCCAAGAGAAACAAATAAAACCATTGAGCATGTCATTAAAGCTCCCCGATTTGCGGGAGAAAGAAATCCTAAGCAAGCAAATGCCAATGTAATTAAAGTCATGCAAGTTACTTGCACGCCAGATCCGAGAAAAATTGACAAAATCATGCCCTTCCTTGGTGGTCTAAATACATCACCATGGACTAATTTCCAACCAAATTCTTCCTGGGCATCTTCTCCACTATCCATTTGATTATAGCGTGCAATATCTTTATGTAATGTTCGTAGCATAATCATTGCTACCATTCCAGATAAAAATAGTACTATAATAAGAGAGTTGAGGATAGAGAACCATTGAATATTTGTATGTGGCATTGATTCTAGAATGTAGTCCCAACGTGATGACCATTTCACAGAATTATCCATATTGAATTGGACGCTATATGTATAAGAAATTGACAGATGTTCTCCCCGAATTGGTGAATTGCTTTTTAAAGCAAGTGGATCCGTATTATCACAGTCTATTTTTGAAGGACTTATGTGATTAATTGAACGAGGAATCACCTTAACAGAAATAATACGGCCTCCTTTCCCTTGAAATCCAACACCTTCCTCAGGTTGTCCGTTATGATAAGTAATTCGCAAATCTACATGATTAAAAATGTAATAAAATCCTCGCCTATTATAATTAGGATTAACAAGGCATGCTTCATCGCTATCCGGTCGAACAAAACAACCCATGGGAAATCCTGTGCTACAGTATTGTTTGTCATTATCTAATGGGTAACACCAAGTAACAGGCATATTATCAACAATCCAATGATGTTGATAATTTAGACTTATTCCTTTTTTAAGCACATTGATGCGATGATCACTTTCTGGGTAGTCGCCTGTATAGTTTTTAGTACATACCTGAAAAAAGTGTTAATATGATGAAATTATTTAAAAGAGATATATCACATAATTAATTACTAGTACGTTTAACAAATAATAAAGCAAACAAATTATTTATAAAATTTTTATGTAAATTAATTTTATACTCTCACAATTCGCAAGGATCTAAGGTGAGAAACTATTATCAGAAGGACGGAAATCTTCAAATTAGACCTAAGATATTATTATCCATTGCATATTTCGTTAACAGCCCTATTCTGAGCCCTTTACAAATTCAGCATATTTCTAATTTATAAACATTTGAAATTTATCAAGCATTTCGTATTTTGTGGATAGTTGTGAAAGTTTAAGTTTACTGTGAAATTGAAGCTAAATTATTAACAATTTTGCAACAAATATTGGAACGCATGTGAAAACTTACGTCATAGAATAATTCAATTAAAATTTTCAATTCAGCTGTTTCTGTTTACATTATTTTGGGTAAAGCGTGTAGGGAAAAGGTAAGCCTTTTATATATATATATATAGGTAAGCCTTTTATTTTATCAAAATTGTCACAGAATACCTAAACGTGTATGGAAAAACTTTGATTGAAATCGTCAAGAAGTTACTGAATCTTTTATGATTCCACTTAAATAACCGTGTAAACACAAGGCTCCTCAGCATTGTAAATAAATGGCCTTCATTTCGGGGATATTAGACTCCTACCATGTCGCCGAACCTAGACCTGGCTGAGCAGAGAAGCCTTATACTTTCGAGAGAAGTATAGATGGGTAGGAGTCGCTGCTGGGGAAGGATGATGGTGGTTGTATATTATCGGCAGTGCGGCATATTTAATATAAGTGACGGTCCGCTATGTTAACAGACCGGCAATACTATCATTGAGCTCGTTGACTGTTTTCTTTAGATAGATAGATAAAGGAATGCCTATCCTATCTACCAGTGGCATCGAGCTTTTTAGGCTGGTCTGGTCTAGGGAACTGTTCTTAAAATTTTTATTCCCCATTGTGATTCGCGTGATTTGTTTAAAAATTTTATCGGACGGTAGCTAGTGATCGAGAGGCAATGTAAAACATGGTTCTTGAATTTTTCAATAATTTGAGTTCGAACACAGTAGCGAAAGAAATTCAGTGATTTTAGTTGGATCACAGTAGCAATTCTAGTTGCACAATTAAAAAAAGTTTTATATTTGCCGAAAAAGATGGCGCCATTGTTACTGTATAGAAACAGCCTAAAGGTATATAAAATTGTTTTAATATGTGTGTTTCTTTCATGCAGGACAACGCCTCTCGAGTCAATTAATTCAATTAATTTTAAAGTCTAGTCTTTGGTGTCCGTTGTCTTTCTCTCTGATTATGAAGGCGTTGGGAACGCACAGAGTCCGACGCCCTAGTGCGAGCTTGTATATTACTAATATTTTGTTCTTCAAGCCGCTGCATACGCTCTGTACTCGACTCTCAAGCGCGTACTTGGGAGGTTTTGAAATTTTATTCAGCAAACAGCTGCGAGCACTCGTTACTCGACTCTTTGGCACGCGATGCGATTACAAGCATACATACAAATCTTTACTCTTTATTATAGTAGTATAGATAACCCTGGTCGAGTCGAAACCAGGGGTGTCTGAAGTTTTTTCGCATAGAACACTTTATAAAAAATAACCCTAGTCGAGCCAAAACCAGGAGTGTCCGAAGCTTTTCTGCAGATAAGAGGAATTTTGGCAAAAGGAGTAATTTTTGCGAAAGACATTATATATGGTATCTACAATGTGCCAGCGCTCGTTTTTTATATAATTGTGAACACATAAATCTTGTAAAATATTAGAGTGAAAAGTGATTTTTAAAAATCTTGTAAAATATTTGAGTGAAAAGTGATTATTAAAATAAGTAATTTTTGCTTAAAAACCTTAAATGAATGGAAAATTTGAATTTAATTGAATGTTAACAGTGCAATTTTAAATATTTGAAGTTAAACAAGTAAGGAAGGGCTAAGTTCGGGTGTAACCGAACATTTTATACTCTCGCAATTTATTTATTTAACTTTATTTATATTATATAATACACAATTTGACCCACATATTCGTCATATATATTGTATAAAGTCCATTGAAAGTTGGAAAACATAATATTAGTTTAGAAGCACCGAGGTCCTCGTGTTCGATTTATGGGGCCTTAAAAACCCGATTTCGGCTATTTTTAGAATGGAGCTGCCACACTATAAACATAGTATTGCATAGTATATCTTCAATAGTGCTTACTTTATATATTGTAATGTAAACGATTCAGATCGTCTTCAAAGTTCTGGTATATAGGAAGTAGGCGTGGTTGTGAAGCGATTTGGCCTATTTTCACAACATATCATTGAGATGTAAGGAAACTATTACAAACCAAGTTTCATTGAAATCGGTCAAGTAGTTCCTGAGATATGGTTTTTGACCCATAAGTGGGCGACGCCGCCCATTTTCCATTTTGTAAAAAAATCTGAGTGCAGCTTCCATCTGCCATTTCTTATGTGAAATCTAGTGTTTCTGCCGTTTTTCGTTAGTGAGTTAACCCACTTTTAGTAAATTTCAACCTAACCTTTGTATGGGAGGTGGGCGTGGTTATTATCCGATTTCTTTCATTAACCAGAAGTGGTTAAAAAAACGACTGCAGAAAGTTTGGTTTATATAGCTCTATTGGTTTCCGAGATATGTACAAAAAACCAATTTGAGAGCGGGACCACGCCCACCTCCCCAAAAAAATTACATCCAAATGTGCCCCTCCCTAATGGGATCCTATGTTCCAAATTCCATTTTCATAACTTTATTTATGGCTTAGTTATGACACTGTATATGTTTTTGGTTTCCGCCATTTTGTGGGCGTGGCAGTGGACCGATTTTGCTCATTTTCGAAAGCAACCTTCTCAGGGTGCCAAGGAACATGTGTTCCAAGTTTCATTAAGATATCTTAATTTTTACTCAAGTTATCGCTTGCACGGACAGACGGACGGACAGACATCTGGGTTTTAAAATCCACTCGTCATCCTGATCATTTCTGTATATATAACCCCATATCTAACTCTTATATTTCTTGGTGGCACAAACAACCGTTATGTGAACAAAACTATTATATTCTGTGCAACAGGTTGCGAGAGTATAAAAAGTGTGAAATAGCATATTAAAATTTTTGATATTTTGAACTTTGACTACGAATATCTCGAATATCTAAGCGTCACTATATATTTCTTAATCAACAGGACTTCCTTTATCCAACCTTCCTTCAGATCGCGGCGCCTAAGAAATCGGAATTGTGTATAAAATACAAATGGGATTCATCACTTTTAGATGATAACTGATACATATCGAGACTACTACTATAGTCAGAGATTTTAAAATGATATGATCACGACATAATAGCTTTATTAATATCTTCTCAGGTTTTTCCCTGATAATTAATATGTCCTCTTACTGCGAAGGAATAATTCTATGTACTTTCTTTAAGAATTGAAAATTGCAGTTAGTATTTATTGCCTTTTTGCTATTAGAGCGTTTGTTTTGTTTAAAAGGATAAAAAGCGCCTGCTCAATTCAATTCTTGTTCGGAAAGAAACTTCTGAATAAATATCTGATTAAAACAAACATATTTGAATTTTTATAAAAACTCTGAATTTCTTAATTTTCTTAATTAATAAACGTTTCCTATATTTATATCTTGAAAATTACTGGACTTTAATTCTTTTATATAGTTAATCAGTTAATATAATAAAAAAATATATACTTACCAATTCACACCTAATTTCCCTTAAGAATTCGATGTTATAAGGGCCAGGTCGTATGCGTTCTCCAAAAACGACTTGTCCCAAATTTTCAACAGGAGAGTTGTTTTCATTGCCAGTACAAAAATCAAAATGATGATACTCATATGGAATTACGGATTCTTCAGTGTTTAAACGGTTAACATATAGGATTATGTCCGACTATGAATAATAAAATAGAAAGTGATTTTTACATATAGGTATGAATTCAACATCTTGATTCGATAAATTATGAGACCGATAAATAATAAAATAAATATATGAATGGGTTTATAACGCGACGTTTCTTTGTAACAACTAAAACTAATTTAGATATACTTACATATAAGAATAATTCAAACATCAAATATTGATCTTATTAGTCACTTAATTGCTGATAATAGGCGTGTTTTATTTGACTATCCCAATCTAAAGCTATAAAATGTTACAATTGGTCTACGAAAATTACACTGTCACTTATTTAATGACACACAAAACAGATGTATTGAACATGTTTTAAATTTTCGTAGGGAAGAGTAAAGCGCATTTTAATCTTCCGATTGTTGTTGACAATGGTAGAGAATACTTGTCTAATAAGATCCCTGAGTTTTTTGTTACGGAAAGGATTACTTATCATTTTGGTACCGAGCCAAACTATTAAAAAAAAAAGATTTCCTCTGAATTACATTAAAATATCTTATAGTTTTACCGATATTTTCAGTCAAAAATGACCCTTATGTAATTCATGTTCGATATCAGGGACCTTGAAAAGTAATAGTCCGATCTCGACAATTTTTCAACAAGTGATGTCACAGCTCAAATTCATTATTTGTGTAAGGTTTTAACCCCTTGGTTCCTAATGTATGTACTATAAAGTGAAGGAATCAGATGGAATTCAACATTGAGTTATATGAAAAGTTGACGTGGTTGTGAATCAGGGTGTTAAGAAAATATTATATACAAAATTTTATAAAATCGGTCAAGTAGTTTCAGAGATATGGTTTTGACTCCAATAAAAAATTGAGTTCAGTTTTCTTCTGCCATTTCTTCTGTAATTTTTAGTGTTTCTGGTGTTTTCGTTAGTTAATGCACTTTAATTAATTTTCAACATAACCTTTGTATGGGAGGTGGGCGTGGTTACAAACCGATTTCAGAGGGAATTTCAACTACCTCAGATGATTGTACGATAATGACGTCGGGCACTGGCATCGATGACATGTGTTCGAAAGTGAATCACCTCCTCGAACTTTCTCGCTTCTTCTCTGCGAGGAGCCTGGCACTCACACCCGCTAAATCCATGGCGACCCTCCTTACCAACTGGACGAAGGAGTACATATTAAATCTTAACATTCACGTCGATGGCACACCAATAACGACTGTGAATAACCTCAAGATTTTTGGTGTCACATTTGACAGTACGCACTCCTTCACTCCACACTTGACCGCTATAATAATAACTAAAGTACAGAGCCGCAATAAAATCTTCAAATCACTAGCCGGTAGCACTTGGGGAAAGGACAAAAAACGTTGCTGGCCACTAACAAGGTTATCGGCCGAGCGGTCGTAAATTACGCAGCACCGGTATGCTCGCCTGGATCCAGCGGCACGCAGCAGAGAAAGATACAGACGTGTCAAAACACCGCACTCCGGACAGCTACAGGATGCCTCGTGATGCCTCCAGAAGCACATTTGCACAATGGGGCCACTATGCTGCCTATTAAGGAGCATAATGAACTGTTTACCAAGCAGTTTCTAATTGGGTGCTTTCGTAGAAATCACCCATGTAGTCACTTGCTGGAAGCAAAATCGTCCCCCAGGTGCATCAAGAGATCACTTCTACAATACGTCGACGAACTTGAACAAAACACCGATCAGACTGCGGATGCATACAGTTTCAGACACGCTCTAAACGCCATTCACAGTGGAGCTATTAACACCTTCCTTGACTCCCTACCGTGAATGGCATCCTTGGAACCAAACCACCACCTTTCGCAGACGAAGAGCTCGAGGTGCGCGTGAAACCAGAGTGACAATTGCGCAACTTTGATCTGGATATTGTAGCAGATTAAACTCTTACTTATCCAGACAGAACACCGACACACATAATACATGTCCTGCATGCAACGAGTCCCCGCATGACACTAACCTTTTTGCATTCCCAACGAACCCTACTCATCTAACACGCCTTTCACTTTGGTCCGACCCCGTCAAAACAGCATGTTTCCCTTTAGATGACCTCGATGACAACTAGATTTATACTTTCCGTTCCGGTAGGGATAGATAATCGTTACAACACCCCCTTCGTACACCCCTAACCGTTACCTTTAATCTATAGAATAAATTAAAATTATTACTTAGTGAGATATTATTTTTGTTTAAAAACTTCGTGCAATCGACGTTGTATTGATTTCCCCAACTTTTTCGTAAGTTTTGGGGATATTTTCTTGCACTTCTTTTACAATGCTTCTTTAAGATGTTTCCAGTCCCTATTATAAATTTCCAACCTTTTTTTATCGATAGACCAAACATTTTCAATTGGGCTAATATCTGGGCTTTGCGGTGTGGTTTTTAGTTAAAATGGACAGTAGTACAAGATCCAAAGACGAGTATCCAGCGCAATGTGTTTGGGGTCATTATCTTGGTGAAACAGACATCGACCTCCCATTCCAATGTTATCTGCACTTTGATTAATTTTTTTCTTAAAAATTCAATGTATTTCTTGGCATTCATTATTCCGATGATTGGGACAAGTTTTCCTACTCCAGCTGCAGCATAACATCCCCAAAACATACCAGAAAGTCCACCGTGCTGTGGTGGGCAACAGAATTAAACGTTTAAAATTCAATAGAATGTACAAAAATACAGATTTTTGATTCTGGAGGTGTAAGATTCATAGGTAAATCTAAATTTAATAATAAATATAGAAGGATAAAAGTATGGCACGATAAAAATAAATGCCTTCATCATTTAAACTTTTTGCCCACATTTAGATATTGATAAATAATAATATATTCTTTTTTTTGTTTTTTTTTTATTAAATATTGTAATAAATGTTACTTGAACAAAACGGGGAATTTGATTAAAAATCGCTATCGCTTAACTTACCGAATATAAAACAGGAAAGTTGTAACGATTCCGATTTCCAGAACAGGGCGACAAGAAAGGAGTCCCCGTGGAGTCCCTACGCGCGGAAGAAGTTATACTTCTTAGTGATATTCCAAGAAATGCATATCATTTTGTATGAAAGAAAACTAGCGAGAGGGAAAGGATAAAAATATGGTGGAGTGACCAACACTTTCCTAAATTCACATTTCATAAATTTATTATGCACATTTTATAAAGCAAAGTCCAAATCAATTATCATTTCTGGGTTCTGACGGATTGATATCTATAATATTTACAATTGGATTATGATAACTAAAATACGATATGAAATGTCTTACATCTATTTTATCTATATTTCTCGCGAATACCACATCAATAGTCGTAGGATCATTTCTTCCATTGATCATTTCTAATGAAAATTTCTCTCTGAGGAATGCCAGTAGTGGTGCAGCTTCTGGCAATGAGGAATTTACATTGAAATCTCCCGCAAGGAGTACCGGTTGTTCGCTATACTGTACTGGTTCTCCGATAATATCTGAAAAAGCTTGCGAACCTACAGTTAACAACGGTAATAATAAACACTCGACGGCTAACGCAGAGTATTTCAACCAAAAGTCACACAAAATAGTTGAGAATTCGCAGAAATGAAACAGAAACGAAAGAAAAATAATGCGCAAGCATTCAAACATACATATGCGTACTGTACTTATTATATATATATATACTAGGGCAATTCAAAATCTGGTGCAAATGGTCTTGCATATTTTCAATTGCAAATGAGCGAGGCATATTGTTGCTTTTCACTAACAAAATTTGCAATTGCAAATATGCAAGACCATTTGCACCAGATTGTGAATTGCCCTATTGTGCTTATTGACTGCACTATTATAAATAATTATTATATATAATTATTTGTATAAAACCTTGGAATTTATTCATTAAAATCACCACTCAGAAGTCGTTTTATCCGTTGTAACCGAGCGATCATCGAAGAAACAACATTTCTAATATGCCACAAGACAAAATTAGAAATGAAGTTCATAAACTTCACGCTGTCAGATAAAACCATATACCTCATCATCGCGGGTGCTAATACTTTCGATTTGCAAAGAAAGTAAATGAAGACTGACTAGAGAAATGATCCTGTGAAGTATAGTCTTAACGTTTCATACAAACATACATATGCGTTCACATGTGAATATGTCACCAACCAAAAATTTAAACATTGTTCTACAAAAACAAGAATTGCTCAAATAGCATAAGCATCGCAAGTGCTTTAAGTTCTCGGCTTTACTCTTATTTATTCTCTCTCTCTCGCGTTAATTGTTCAACGCTATTCCCTCTCCACTGAAGCGTTAAACAATTATCGCAACCTTTTCCGAAGTCGTATAAGAAGTATAACTTCAAAAAAATTTGGTAGAACTAACGCAAGTTGCGATAGAATTTTTAGTATTTCCGCATACTCTTTTGTACGAATTCAATTGTCTACAGCAATTATATTAATGCTTATCCCTGCACTTTTGATCCGAATTTCTTGGGTCTGTAGAGTTACTGCAATAAGTGACTACGCCTAAATACCTGACTTTTCTAAACATTAGAAGTTGCTGATCGTGAACATCCGAAGCTTTATATTTTTATGGTTGTCATGCGCTGCAGATGCATTGTCACAGTCACTTAATCGACAATTTTTTATTATCTTTACTGCTCATATTATGAATCTCAATAGATACCATAGCCTTATTTGATGGGATAACTTTTCTTTAAGCTCAGTCTCTTTTATCTCAGCTTCTTTTAAACTTGCCAGTATCTATCAAGAAAATCAGCATCGGCTCGTTGTTGTGGTTGGCATAACGATTATCTAAACCGTAGTTGAAGTGGATAGGGTAAATTTACTTGTTATCGAGATTATCCATCCGGGAGGTGGTTCTTAAATCAGATTACTACAGCGATGAATTTGGCGAAAACAACCTAGTAGAAACTGGGTGTGTGCGAAGTCATGAAATCTAAGGGCTGTGATAGGACTGTGCATTTTACGGTAGCCGCGCTGTTTGTTCCGTACTAGAATATTACTAAATTTAGAATAAAATGAATAAATTAATATTAAAAACATATTATTAAATGTTTTAATATTTTAAAATAAGACTCACACGTATACAAATATATAACAGGTATGTCACGGCATATTTGTCTGGTTTACGACTACTTCCCCTCAAAGTGTATTCAACAAAGCGAACTAAGTATTTGACACACCCGTTTTTGACAATAAAATAGTAAACAATTCATGTATTTGTTTACATTAACCCGTCTTTTTTATCTTGAACAATATAATATACACTCTTTTTACGCTATTTCACTTTAACGCGATTATTTTTGAAGCGAAAATTCCTTTTTTCCACCCGAATTTCTCACTTTAACGCGGTTATTTTTGCAGCGCAAATTCCTTTTTTCACGCGATTGCTTTTTCGTTTTTTGCTTGTTTACATATTTTTACGCGTAATAATTTTTTAATATAATAGGGGGAAGTCCCAACAAAAAAATTTTACTCTATGTGTATCAATTATTGCAAATCTAGTTATAATGTATTTAGTGAGCGGCCGGTGCAGTTGTTTTGGTAAGACTTTAAAATATATCTATAATTTTGTAATAAAAATAATAAAAAAATTTAAGAAGGAATTTCAATTTTTGCTAGCTTTACAATGGAAACTAATTCTGAAAAAAAAAAAAACCCAAAGGCATTTCTTTAGAAACAAAAATAAAAGTTTTGGACTATCTAGAGCAGGGAGCTGGCCCAACAAATGTGGGAAAGAGGCTTGGACTCAGTGAATCTACAGTGCGGACAATAAAAAAAATGAAAATGCAATTAGAAAATCTGTAGTTTCCGGCAAAAATGTAAATGAGAAAAAAACTTCATACTCAAGAAATGTTTTTATTAAAAAAATGGAAAACCTATTAATAATTTGGATTGAGGATCTCAACCAGAAACGAATCCCAGTTGATACTACAACAATAAAACAAAAAGCTCTACGTATTTTAACCGATTAACATCGAACCAAGAAAACAAAAACGAATTTTCAGCTAGTGGTGGATGGTTTTCGAAGTTTATTGAAAGACATAATTTTCATAATTTAAAAACTAAGGGTGAAAATGCTTCAGCTGATAGTAAAGCAGCGCAGAACTATCCACCAAAGTTATTAAAAATTATTCAAGAAGGTTGTTACACGCCAGACCAAGTTATCAATGCGGACGAAATCGGCCTATTTTGGAAGAGGTTACCAAAACGAACATATGTGTCTAAGACACAAAAATCATTTGGTGGCTTCAAAGCTGCAAAGGACCGTGTAACGTTTTTATTATGTAGCAATGCTTCTGGTGACCGCATGATGAAACCGCTGTTAGGAAACAAAAGTCTCAGGCCGCGAGCACTAAAGGGCAAAGATTTAAAACATTTACGTGTTCACTGGATGGCCAATAAAAAGCCTGGGTAACTGGAAATATATTCCAAGAATGGTTTGCTAAATGCTTTGTACCAGAAGTTAAAAGTTATTTGGAGAAGAAGAAACAGCCCTTTAAAGCTCTTTTAATAATAGGCACCAGGCCATCCGTTGATTGAACATCCTAATGTAAATATCATTTTCCTTCCGCCGAATACTACATCAATTACCCAACCGATGGATCAAGGCATTATTGCGACTTTTAAAATGTACTACCTCAAGAAAACTTTTCAGTGCATTATGGATAAACTGGAGGAAAATCCTGAATTGGACTTCACCGATGCTTGGAAAAATTTTTCTATCAAGGATTGCATCTTGTACGCGTCAAAAACAATTTCTGAAATAAGGCAACATACGTTAAACGAATGCCGGAAAACTCTTTGGCCAGAATGTGTTAAAAGTGGTATGTCCGTGACAAGCAATTCAACTAATTATTCAGATATCATTGATTTAGCACGTTCAGCGGGAGGAGAAATTCTTGCAGATATGACGAGAGAAGATATTGACGAGATTCTTCTAGACCGAGAGCTCGATGATGACGATTTGATTGAAATAGCTACGGAAGTAATCGAATCGGAAAATGGCAGCGACACCGAGATAGTCGAGCATCCAATTAAAGCAGAGACGATTAAGCAAGGTCTTAAACTTGCAGCAGAATTGGAAAATTATTTTGTAGCAAATGATACTGATGCCGAACGTGCACGAATTTTTCAAAAAGAATTGAGTCTCTGCATGTTAAGATATAAAGAACTACATCGGAATTTATTGGGTCCAAGAAGAAGCATTCAAACAAAATTAACTGAATTTATGGTGCAAACTCAGTCTTAGATGCTAAGTCAATCAGAGCATCAATCCATAGTTCTTGCTATTGATTCTGATACAAATTCAAGTGATATCAATGCCGGCCATCAAAATAAGCGGCTAAGAATAATTTCCACTACGGATAATGACAGTGATTAATCAGCATTCAACGGGTTTTTCAATAAATCTACCTATTTTCTATTTTCTTCTCTTTTATGTATGATTTTTGTTTTGTATTTTTTATTTTGTTATGAATGAATAAATCATAAGTCTGAAATTTGAAACTTATTGTATTGTTTTTGAATATTTTTTTGCGCGTATATTTTGTTATACGCGATATTTTTTATATTCGGAACCAATTCGTCAGTTAATATTGGAAAACTAACCATTTTTACGCGATTGGTGGCAGTTTATTCATTTAAAAAATATTTTTTTTGGTTTGAAATTTGTTTACTCTTGAATTTCAAAATTTGAATTTTTGAATAAATGTAAGGGTTAATCAATGGCAACAAACATGTCAAATTTGGGTAAAAAATAATTAAATGTCATATACTTAGTTCACTTTGTTGAATACACTTTGCTTCCCCTCTTTTTATAGATTGTAGATTTCAAAACCAATTTCACTATTATTGGCAGGAAGGAGAAAAGGGTGAATTGTATATGTGTGTATTTACTTGTGCTATTGTATTCTTGCCTGGATAAATTTGTACATATCGCTAATTTACTTGAATAGTGTCACAACTCAAAAAATTTCGATTTTTCAGCAGACCGATTTAAAGTTTTTGTCAATTGTCTCTTATTTAGCAAATATAGAAAAATGCCATCAGTTTATTGACAAATCTAGTAATATATATTAAATATATTAAAAACAATGTTGAGTATAAATGGACCAAATAGAGTGTACTAATGCTTTTTCTTGGGCATAAACGTGACCCACTTTGAATCGATATTTGTGAAAATTATAAATCAATTTCGCCGTCATTTGTGTCGTTTTGTTGAAAAAAGGAATATGAAGAATTTAATTAAATTTTCACCAATATCGTTGTAATACATTTTCTCTTCTTTCTGAAAAGAAAACCAAACTCATCTTTTCACTATATGTGTTGTAACACAAAATATGTCGTTGTTTCGCAAAAAAAAATTATAACTAATCCCGGCACAACTGAGAAGACAGGCTCGTTATTGTTAAAAAATAATGCAACATAACAAGTTTAACAACGGCACATTCGGCATTTAAATAAACCGTGAAATTTTTCTACGCATCGGAATGAAATTTTTTTACGACGAAATTGCGCACATTTCTGCATAATGTATGCGATATGTATATTGGATGTTGATATATATTATATGAAAACTATTAAGAATTAAATCCTCGGATTTTTCATTAATTCGAGTATTCACTTAGTTTTAAATAAAACAAAAATAGAAAAATATTAATTCGAGTACATTTTTCGGCATAATTCCGATTTCTTTGGCGCCGCAATCTGAAGGTACCGTTGAAAAGAGGAAGAGAGTTAGTTTTCGAGATATTCGGCTTTAAAGATCAAAAAATCAAATATCACTCGAGGATAGTGCCTTATGTTGCTACGCCTCTACGGTAGTGCAATTAGCACCAAGTTTATGCACTGCGTCTCCACCCATTGCGAGTGGCCAAGATAGGACCTTAAAGGTCTTCCGGAGCTCCAGGCAGCATGACTCCCAGTCCCCAACCATCATCTCGCTCCAATAACCGTGCGAGGACCACTACGCAACTCCTGGTCCCTCGTACCGTCTGTTCCAGTATCTTTTAATCCATGGAGGCATCGACCGCAGGGATACTACCCTAGAATGTCAGGGCATCTGGTTGGGCGATGTCGAACTCAAAATATTTAATATATGCATCTGCAATGGATGCTACTGAAACCTGGGAAACCCGCCAACCAAGGGGAGTCTTATCGCCCGATAACTCCCCTTTCCACAGTAGTGAAGACACTTAAGGCCTTGCTGCTCCCGACACTCACGTACCAACTGAACCAAGCGGAACATCAACATGGTTTCCGTAAAGTGTACAGCACCACCACAGAACTTAGCGTCATAAACGTCCAGATAGTTAAGGGTCTTAATAAAAAAGCACCCTGTAAGAGAACCGTCCTAGTGGCGTTGGACATGTCAAAAGTTTTTGACACGGTCAACTTAACATCGCTACTAAAAGACATCAAGCAAACAACACTTTTTCTGGGGCTGAAGAGATGTAATATGAACTACATGAGCAGACGGCAATCATCCGTATTATAACGAGGTAAAACAGGGTGTTCCACAGGGCGGTGTCGTCTCTCCATTACTGTTTAATTTCTATATCTCTAAACTCCCTCAACCACCAGAGGGAATTTCTGTTACCTCCTACGCAGATGATTGTATGATAATGACGTCGGGCACTGGCATCGATGACATGTGTTCGAAAGTGAGCAGTTGCCTCCTCGAACTTTCTCGCTTCTTCTCTGCGAGGAGCCTGGCAGTCGCACCCGCTAAATCCACGGCGACCCTCTTTACCAACTGGATGAAGGAGTACAGACTAAATCTTAATATTCACGTCAATGCCACACCAATACCTACTGTGAATAATCCCAAGATTTTGGGTGTCCCATATGACAGTCTGCACTCCTTCACTCCACACACGACCGCGATAATCACTAAAGTACGGAGCCGCAACAAAATCCTAAAGTCGCCGACAGCACCTGGGGTAAAGACAGAGAGATGTTGTTGGTAACTTATCAGTCAATCGACCAGCCGGTCCTTAACAACGCAGCCCCAATATGGTCGCCTGGATGCAGTAAGTCGCAGATGGGGAAGCTTCAGTCTTGCCAAAATACCGCACTCCGAACAGTCACAGGTTGCCTCTTGATGTCTCCGGTCGAGCACATTCACAATGAGGCCCGCATGCTACCTGTCAAGGTGCATAGCATTAGGCTTACCAAACCGTTTCTGTTAAGATGCTTTCGTAGAAATCACCCCTGCAGTTACCTGCTGGAAGCCGAACCGTTTCCCAAAGCCATCAAGAGTACCTTCCTGAAATATGTCGACGACTTAAAAGACTATACCGACAGGACTTCCGACGTGATTAACTATAGACAAGCATTCACAGAGGAGCTATTAACACCTTCATTGACTCCTTACCCGTGAATGGCGTACTTGGAAAAACAACAACCACCGTTGCAAACACTACAGTGACCCTTGCGCAAATATGTTCTGGATATTGTAGCAGACTAAGCTCCTACATATCCAGACTATACCCTGACATACTCAACATATGTCCTGCATACTAAGAGTCACCGCAAGACACTAACCACCTCTTTGGATGCCCCCTTAACCCTACTCATCTAACACCCTTTCCCTTTTGGTCCGACCTTATCGAAACAGCTCGTTTCCGGGGCCTCCAGTTAGATGACTTCGATGACAATTATGCTAGGATTGGCCTGGGTAACCGCTACAACAACAACAACAGCCGCCAATGCATAAAAACCTTCGGACGCTCGTTGGTTTTGGCTCGACCAGGGATATTTTTTTAAGGCGCGGCAGAAGCCCGCCAATGCTGAAAGGAGTTCTACGCAAAAAAATACAGACATCCCTGAAAAGATTTTTTATATACATACTTGATGCAGAAGAAAGTTCTACAACAAAGAAATATGATATGCAATTAAATAAAACGTAGTGTTGCAAAATCCTCGACATATAGCTTCTAAGATGTGGCAACGCTCGGTTTCCACATAATTGAAAACATAGAAACCAATTCACGTAAGTGATTTTTAAAATAAGTAATTTTTGCTTAAAAAACCTTTCATAAATATAAAAATTTAATTTAATTGAATGTTAATAGTGTATTCCTTCTCTGGAGAGCCTCCTCTTTCACCCGATATCCCATTTATTCCGGAATTAGTTGTTAAACCCCGACCGCCAAAGTAATCGGAACGTAATGATCAACTCAAACTATTGTTTTCATTCATTTATCGTATATTTGAGGGACAAAATTCAAATTTAAAGTGATAACTAAGTTTTTCAAATATATATCCCTAAATTCATTTTCTTTGCACTTATTCTCTTGACGAACCAAACACTTTTTTGTCTAGTGCACTACCACGAATCTTACCATAACATCCCACTTCATAGTACAATGATTCTTGAAACTTAAGATATATTACAATAAATATATTTAATCTCTTTATTTTACTATTTACGCACCTTGCATGAATTAGATGAATCAGATTTAACACAATAGTTCACAGGAGCTAATCCAGGCAAATAAAAAGACCAAACATATTGAACGTTTAACAACACCAAAATAGTTAAATATTTCCGTATAATTTCGCAAATTGACTTCATTACAAGAAGTTCTAAAACACCCAAGTTCAACTTTGTTGTGAAATCTATGTGTATAAAACTATCGGCTCAACTGCTGTGGTGGCTCTGTAATAGGAATACAACTAATTTGTCGATGTTTCAAAACCAACGATAAATTCAAGTATATATCATACATTTAACATTGCCACCTTGTAAAAACAATTTCCATAATATTGAATCGAAAAAACGAAAAAGAATAACAGAGCAAACCCGAATTGACAATGGACAAGGGAGCATACATGACAGAGGAATGATAATTCTGCATCACGATATTTATTGAACGTTTAGCATGCAATATTTTTAAATTAGGATCCACATCACAAACATTGTGATTGTGAAACACAATAGTGCCAAAGTTTTAAAATCAGCAATATTCTAATAAAATGAACATGAATAATAATGTTTACAGTAGAATCTTTGCCAGATTTTTTGATAACGTCAATTATTGGATGCATGTAATGATTTGCTGTGGAAGCAAGAACAAGAGCCAAACATGATTTTCTCGGTTTTCTTCCGACATTTTATACAAAAAAATGTACGAAAAAAAAGCATAAACATGTTAAATACTTTTTCTCATGAAAACACAACTAGCATCGTATAAATATTGACGTAATATACACTGAACGCCTAGCAGTCCAAGTCAGTCAGAAGTATTCACCCTCAATCCATCAATATTCAATATAGATCGCTATCCAAATATCACGTTATATATTGAAAGTGTAGCAGGTCCCAACACTACTACACTTCCAAAGTTTCCCATTTTTTACCAACACATACACAATGCAAATACTATTTTCGGATCGACATTGAAAACATGTTTTCATAGCAAAACCTGTGTTTTCATCCATAGAAAATCTGTCAAACGAAATCACAATCACAACCAGTTTCCGCTGAAAACTCCTTGAAAACTTACATACCACTCATTGTAATCGATGCCTGTTCTAGTTTAGTCGATGTAATTGGAAGATATATTTTGCCGTCCCCAAATTGTCAGTTAATATCTGTTTACATTTTCAAAAACATGGAGGAAAAATGAAATTCGTGTGGTGAGAGGGAGGAAGCGCTCCTACCCAGTAATTCAGGATTACTGAAACTCCAACACATTTAAAGACATTTTAATCCCTGCCAGCCAAAGGTGGTACAAAAGCTGGTTAAACGAAGCTTTTTAAACCCACAAAAGTGGTAAAAAAAGTGGTGAGTTTGCCATAGGCCAGCATAGCTGCTTATGAGTTTTTAACCACTATTCCCCTCACACGTACGAATACATGTTATCTTACATTTCTGTTGCGCTCATTATGCAGTGTCATATAATTTATATACACAAAAATATAGCTGAACTGCTTTAATATCCCTCATCGTCAGCTGATGCAGGGTTGCCTTTTTTTCATCCCTATTTATAAATTTTTTTAAAATTTCAAACATATTATTTTAATTTCAAAATTATTTTTTTAAACTTTATTTATTTATATGTTAACATATTTACATTTTATTTTTACAATTATTTAAAAAAATATTAGTATAATTAAATATTTATTATATAAAATATTTTTTGTAAAATATGTTATTGATATCTAAAAATAAAAGATAAGATAAAAGAAAAAGATTATTAATATCTGAAAAAAAGAATATTGGTTGAGAAATATATTAATTAAATAAAAATAGTTATAATATCTGAAAAAAAAGATTAAAAAAAGCTGAAAAAAGATTAATTAAATAATAATAATTATAAAATATTAATTAAGTATTTGTAATTATAAATTCTGAAGAAAATTAATTAATGGTGAAAAAAAATTGATTAAATAAAATCTGAAAAAATGTTAGTTTAAGTTAAAAAAAAATTAATTAAATAATAATAATAACAAAATCTGAAAAAAGGTTAATTAAAGCTGAGAAAATATTTATTAATAAATAATAATTATAAAATCTAAAAAAAAAAATATTAATTAAATATAAATAATAATAGTTAATATGAATTATTACTTCTCCAATGATACAATATTGTAATAAAACCTATTTCATTAAAGAATTTACAGATATAAAAAGAACCATTGCAAATAAATGGAAGTTTTTGTTCTCTTATTGTGTTATATTTCAATTTCCCGTGCGAATTCAAAAAATAGCACTTGTTCCCACTGCATCGGAAATATATGCAGAAAAATCGCGAAATTTTGTTTAAATTCCACTGAACTCTTCTTCTTAACTGGCGTAGAAACCGCTTACGCGGTTATAGCCGAGTCCAAAACAGTGCGCCACGCATCTCTCCTTTTGGCGGTTTGGCGCCAATTGGTAATACCAAATGAAGACAGGTCCTTCTCCACCTGGTCCTTCCACCGGAGTGGAGGTCTCCCTCTTCCTCGGCTTCCACCAGCGGGTACTGCATCGAAAACTTTCAGAGCTGGGGCACTTTCATCCATTCGCACAACATGACCCAGTCAGCGTAGCCGCTGTCGTTTTATTCGCTGGACTATGTCTATGTCGTCGAACAACACATACAGCTCATCATTCCATCTTCTGTGGTATTCGCCGTTGCCAATGTTTAAGGGACCGTAAATCTTCCGCAAAACCTTTCTCTCGAAAACTCCTAGTGCCGTCTCATCGGATGTTGACACCGTCCACGCTTCTGCACCATAAAGTAGGACGGGAATGATGAGGGACTTGTAGAGTTTAGTTTTTGTTCGTCGAGAGAGGACTTTACTTTTCAATTGCCTACTCAGTCCATAGTAGCACCTGTTGGCAAGAGCGATTCTGCGTTGGATTTCAAGGCTGACATTATTATCGGTGTTAATGTTGGTTCCTAGATATACGAAATTATCTACAACTTCAAAGTTATGACTGTCAACAGTGACGTGGGAGCCAAGACGCGAATGCGCTGACTGTTTGTTTGATGACAGGAGATATTTCGTCTTGTCCTCGTTCACCACCAGGACCATTCGATTCGCTTCCTTATCCATGCGGGAAAAAGCAGAACTAACGGCGCGGGTGTTGTTTCCAATGATATCGATATCATCGGCGTACGCCAGTAGCTGTACACTCTTGTAGAAGATTGTACCTTCTCTATTTAGCTCTGCAGCTCTTATAATTTTCTCCAGCATCAAGTTAAAGAAGTCGCACGATAGCGAGTCACCTTGTCTGAAACCTCGTTTGGTATCGAACGTCTCGGAGAGGTCCTTCCCGATCCTGACGGAGCTTTTGGTGTTGCTCACCGTCAACTTACACAACCGTATTAGTTTTGCGGGGATACCAAATTCAGACATCGCGGCAGCTCCTTTTCGCGCTGTCGAAAGCAGCTTTAAAGTCGACAAATAGATGGTGTGTGTCGATCCTTTTTTCACGGGTCTTCTCCAAGATTTGGCGCATGGTGAATATCTGGTCAGTTGTTGATTTTCCAGGTCTAAAGCTACACTGATAAGGTCCAATCAGTTTGTTGACGGTGGGCTTTAGTCTTTCACACAGTACGCTCGATAGAACCTTATAAGCAATGTTAAGGAGGCTTATCCCACGATAGTTGGCGCAGATTGTGGGGTCTCCCTTTTTGTGGATTGGGCAGAGTACACTGAAATTCCAATCGTCGGGCATGCTTTCTTCCGACCATATTTCGCAAAGAAACTGATGCATGCACCTTATCAGCTCTTCGCCGCCGTATTTGAATAGCTCGGCCGGCAATCCATCGGCCCCGCCGCCTTGTTGTTCTTCAAGCGGGTAATTGCTATTCTAATTTCTTCAAGGTCGGGCAATGGAACATCTGTTCCATCGTAGTCGATTGGGGAATCGGGTTCGCCATCTCCTGGTGTTGTACTTTCACTGCCATTCAGCAGACTGGAGAAGTGTTCCCTCCACAAACACAGTATACTCTGGTCATCAACCACTAGATCACCGCTGGGGGCCCTACAGGAGTGTGCTCCGGTCTTGAAACCTTCAGTTAGTCGCCGGATCTTTTCGTAAAATTTTCGAGCATTACCCCTGTCGGCCAGCTTGTCAAGCTCTTCATACTCACGCATTTCGGCCTCTTTCTTTCTTTTTCTGCAAATGCGTCTCGCTTCCATCTTCAGCTCTCGGTATCTTTCCCATCCCGCTTGTGTTGCGGTCGATCGCAACATTGCGAGGTAGGCAGTCTGTTTTCTCTCCACTGCGAGACGACAATCCTCATCATACCAGCTGTTTTTTTGGCTTTTCCGAAAACCAATGGTTTCGGTTGCAGCTGTACGTAAGGAGTTTGATATGCCGTCCCACAGCTCCCTTATACCGAGATGCTGATGAGTGCTCTCAGAGAGCAGGAGTGCAAGTCGAGTAGAAAATCGTTCGGCTGTCGGTTGTGATTGCAGCTTCTCGATGTCGAACCTTCCTTGTGTTTGTTGACGTGTGCGCTTTTCTACACAGAGGCGGGTGCGTATCTTAGCTGCTACAAGATAGTGGTCCGAGTCGATGTTGGGACCACGAAGCGTACGCACATCAAAAACACTGGAGACATGTCGTCCATCTATCACAACATGATCGATCTGGTTGCGAGTGATTCGATCCGGGGACAGCCAAGTAGCTTGATGGATTTTCTTATGCTGGAATTTAGTACTACAGATGACCATATTTCGGGCCCCGGCGAAGTCGATCAGCCTCAGACCGTTTGGTGATGTTTCGTCATGGAGGCTGAATTTTCCGACTGTTGTGCCAAAGACACCTTCTTTACCCACCCTAGCGTTGAAATCGCCAAGCACGATTTTGACATCGTGGCGGGGGCAGCGCTCATAGGTACGTTCTAGGCGCTCATAGAAGGTATCTTTGATCACTTCGTCTTTCTCTTCCGTCGGGGCGTGGGCGCAAATAAGCGATATGTTGAAGAACCTCGCTTTGATGCGGATTGTGGCTAGACGTTCATCCACCGGAGTGAATGCCAGGACTCGACGACGGAGTCTCTCTCCCACCACGAATCCCACACCGAATTTGCGCTCCTTTATATGGCCGCTGTAGTAGATGTCACAAGGACCCACCTTCTTCCGTCCTTGTCCCGTCCATCGCATTTCTTGGATTGCGGTGATGTCAGCCTTTACTCTTACGAGGACATCAACCAGCTGGGCAGAGGCACCTTCCCAATTAAGGGTCCGGACATTCCAGGTGCATGCCCTTAAATCATAGTCCTTTATATGTTTGCCGTGGTCGTCATCAAAAGGGGGGTTTCTTATCCGAGGCCTGTGTTTCTTATTCACTGGTTATTCGTTTTTATGTGGTGGGTCCCAAGCCCTACGCACAACCGCATAAGCGGGATTCGCCTTCTCACTTTAGCTCGCTTCCAGACGGATGTCTGTTGGCTACCCAGAGGATACTTGGTCTAAGACCGGAAGTTGTGAGCTGCTGGAGCCACATGTAAAAGAATCGTTCCTGGCCACTCCCAAGTGAATGGCAGTCAGAAACTTTCCTCACTTACGTGAACTTCTACATATGACTCCATTCCACTGAACTAGCTATTCAAATATATTACATTTTGCGAAAAATATAGGCTTACACATCATTTCATAATATAGGACATTTTATTTGGTTTCTCGTTGGATATTATTTAAAAGTAAATACATTCACTACTTTTTTAAACGATTTTAGAACAAAACAAACGACATAAATATTATGATGGAAAACATGTGCCATAAAAAATGCCCATTATCTACATTCCCTAAAATGATTTCACTGCGCAGGCATACAAAACTAAATTGTTGCACTGCGAAGGCACACAAAATATACTATTTTTGTATTTAGCAAAACTTACATTTTTTTGTTTGCTGCTGCTTCTTAAACTGCTGTTTGCTATGTTGCTGATTGTTGTATGCTGCTAGAATAATGTTACAAATTAGTTCATTTTATATAAATTATAATAAAAAATATTAACAAATCCATTCAACTCACCTTTTTGGTTATATGTGCGCAAATGACTCGCGTTTTTCAATAATTTTTTATTTCCCTTTATGGGATTTTTTTTGGCACCAATGACAATTATGTTTTTTCTTTCACACTCATTTAATAAGAACAAGAAATGAGATAACTAGTTTTGATCTGTTTGGGAAATTCGAAATGTATTAACCCTAGTATGATTAATTCGACTTTTGAAGAACATATTTCTAAGCATTTTAAAGGAATTATGTTTTCATCGCATTAGGGTTAAAAAACAAAACAACCCAAACGTGTGCGTTGGTGTTATTAATTGAAGAGACATGAGGGGAAAGTGGTTAGGCCAGGCTGGCAGGGTGGCTGGCAGGGATAATACCACTATATACACACATATGCCACAAAGGGCAAAATGCGCATAAACATTTACCTCAACCTCTATACAATGACCTCAACTCTTCTCTCGTACAGCACCCTGAATGAGAAAAATAAACAACTTAAGTTCTCGTATGACCACTTTCAGACATGTCAATTCCTGTTGCTAATTCTCGTGCGATTTCCTTTTGCTGTCGCCCATTGCGTTCACACGAGCAATTCTTGGTCGACAACTCTGTTCATGTCTTTCTCTCATTCTCTTTCATATCATTTTCTCAACTTCTTGCACGCATCGTTTTCAAACAAAAAATATATTTCATTTGTATCGTTATTCTCCATTTTCTAACATATTTTAATTATATTATGCATATTTCTATATGTATTTGCAAATTACATACGAAATTAAATGATTAAATTGAAATTTTCAAATATATTGTATACATAAATTTTAAAATGTTATGTAGCAGCAGAACTGTTACGAATGAAAACACAAAGCGTGTTGCCCGAACACAGCAGACTCCGCGCGATTCTCGTCGCCCCCTCTCCTATAAAACTAAGAATTGCCGCAACAGGAATTGTTTTATTTAAATCAGTGATCTGCAGTCTAATTAAAGTTTAAATTATCGAACCACGCATTTCTAAATAAGTGAAACATAAAATATAAGTTTTCTAAAGCCAACATATTTAATTGAAGAGAATGATACAGTAATAATTCATCTCACTGTCAATTCGAAGCACGCAATAGAAGTTACACCAGCAATGGCCAACATCAAAGACGGAACCATTGAATACCTAAATAATTGTTGAATATAATAATATTATCTTGCCTTAAATTCTAATTAATTTTCCGTACAGATATTTCAAACTTCATACGGCGCGTTAAAATTAGGCAATCTAATTGGTGTCACTTATGGTAGCAGCGTAGAACTTTCGAAGCGATGGAATATGTGCTGCAAGCACATCCAGAACTATGGATGCAGACGCTGCTACATCAAACACAAATAATTTCCACACCAGATATTAGATTTAATGTCACTATTCTTACGTGCAATTAATGCTTTTGGTCAACACAAGCATGTGAAGAATTGGAACGACATGGTTTAAGTGCTTTTGTAATCGTTTATCATCGCGCCGTGTGTCCATTGGGTTTTGCCAATGAACTAGAGGACTTACCGATACCTGAGTTGGCCGTGCCATAAGCAGCTAAAACACAGAAATTTAAGGGTAAATTTAAGTGAATGTTTGTGATCATTGAAATTTAAAAACTGCTTGTATATTCAATTAGGAGGACTTTTTTGATTCATTTCCACCTTGTATTGAAGAATCATAACGTTGTTTCGCCTTACAAGGACATGGATTCACCGAAATTAGTTCAATGGAAATACTACAGCAAGAGCATGGATGTTAAGGCTAGAACGTTGCCCGTGCGATATTTAGAATTCTTGAAACATAAGTTAATTATTATCAACTTTTATGTTGTAAAAATTAAAATTTTACTTTATATTTTATAGAAACCCTCTTCCCAGATATTGGATGAATCTAGTACTAGTGAAATTAATGAAAGAACAGATCTTACAAAATCTCCTAAAGAAACCAAAAGATTCCTCACATAATGTGTGCAGCTAACACTTCCAGGCCGCATGGGGTATTTGACATTTGCCACTCTTCCTCCAGCCTTTGTCCGATAGCAAAAATGGATCAACTTTTCAATACGTTATACATATGTATGTATATAGTGTAGTACGATAATACATGTATAAAGTATGTATGTATGTGATTGGTGTTCAACCGTTTAGCCGGTTATAGCCGAATCGATGAGAGCGCACCACTCCTCTCTTTCCTTCGCAGTTCGGCGCCAGTTGGAGGATGGGATCATGTGTAGAAGTTCACGTAAGTGAGGAAAGTTTTTGATTGTCATTCACTTGGGAGTGGCCAGAAACGATTCTTCTCCACATTCAAGCAGCTCACGACTTCCGGTTTTAGACCAAGTATCCTCTGGGTAGCTAACAAACATCCGTTTGAAGGCGAGCTAAAGTGAGAAGGCGATCCCGCTTCTGCGGTTGTGCGTAGGGCTTGGGACCCACCACATAAAAACGAAGTACCAATGAAAAATCGAAAATGTTTAAAGTAAATATAATAATAAACTGGCATGATATTTTCAATAAATATGTATAATAATGATATGTGATTTTGTTACTAAATTCTCATTTCAGGTTTTGGTAGAACTAACCGAAAATTGCGGCTTTCGTTTCAGGGCTTTTGTGGGTATCATTACTGAAAGTGCACGTGGAGTTTTCGTTCGCAGTTTTGGATCTTTCATCCGTGATTGTACCAATAACAGTACTGAAAGTGCACATGTAGTTTGGTTCGCAGTTTTGGGTCTTTCAGCCGTGATTATACCAAGATCATTCCCGAATTGAGCAAGAGGTATATATAATGTGCTAAATGGATGAATGTAATATGCAAGATGAATGTACACATGTACACGTACGCAAGAGTTTCGGGTACTTTTGTCAATTCACCCTTAAGAATCGCATAGAAACTTTCATTGAAAGTGCTAGTACCGCTCCCTGGCTTTTCACCGGAGCATTCGCCGATACCTGTCTTGCAGGGAGGATTATGGCACTGTATATACAAATAAAGCAACCCTACAAGACGGAGCTAACTCATACATCACCACACATGCAAAGTTTTTCAGCTTTTACCAACACATACATAATAGTAACTTTCTGTAGTTAAATGACAATCTCGGTAGTTAGAGTGGCAACATTCATTAACCCTAATTTTTGTTTGTATAAGAGAGAGATGCACGTACTACAATAAACCGATCAAAATCTCCGCCATGGCCGCCATTCATATGAAGAGAAAATTTGAAGTGAGTATTAATAATTTGTTACTGATATTATTTTATACTATGGTTGACTGGATGCTGCAGCTTATTTTAAAGGAATATAACTGCAGAAAATGGTCTCGAAAGGCAAAGCGAGCTGCAACGCACATTTTATGCGTACATGCAAAACTAAAAAGAGAAGCAGAACAAGTACGCTGCCGTATTTGCAGCTTCTGTTCAGAATATGTTGTCTAGGCCAGAATCCAACAACCTGCACCTCACATGCACTCAGAATCTCTGTTCTGCTCGGGCGTATATGATGCTATTTTTTGACGAACAATACCACATTCCCGAATAAATTTTATGAAATCCGAATTAGAATATTCAGAGCCATTATCTGTTCTGAGAACTTTTATTTTACGACCATCAGAAATATTGATGTATGTTTGTTGTCAGAAACACATTTTACGAAACATTCATTTTTAAAATTCAAAACTTCTGACATATACCACACTCCGCACCCAGCAAACTCAGCACGAGGAGGAATCAATCGCGGTTTTAATCAAAAAGGCCGAGAACTTCTGAAAGCTATACAAGTTATTGGATGCAATGTTATTTCGACAGGGAGACCCACTTATCGGCCTGCAGATAGTAGGAAATAACCAAATCTTCTTGACCTTTTTGTCATCAACAAAATATCGAAAATCAATTTACGTATTGAAGATAGCTCAGATTTAAGCTCTGATCTGATCACCAGTGTTACTAACTCAATGTGAAAAATCAGTAATTTCGTCCGGCACGTCTTCTTTATCAAACAAACATACTGATTGGTATAAATTTAAGACTATACTGAATAAAGTTGAATTTAAGCTGAAGGGAATATCGACAGATATTGACTTAGATTGTGAAGTTGAATCATTCACAAAAGTAATTCAAAATGCTGCATGGAAGAGTACACCGAATATTCGCGATAATCTAAGTGGAAATATATTTCCAATATACATCGTTGAAGGTATCCGCAAAAATGCAAACTTCGACGAAGATGGCAGCAAACTAGGTTGGCTGGTCTCAAAACTGAGCTTAATAGATGTACAGCGGAACAAAGAACAAAAATTAGACTAATATATATTTTTAACTAAATATCGCTGTTGCCGGCTTTATCGAAAGTCTTCGAGAATGTTCTCATAAAGAGGGTCAAATCAATAATAGAACGAAAACACCTTATACCAGTACATCAGTTCGGCTTTCGTAATCACCATTCAACAATTGACCAGCTGCACCGAATCGTTAATTTCGTTGAAAATGCTATGGCAAAAGAACGTTAGTTCGGCGGCCTTCTTAGACGTGCCTCAGGCTTTTGATGAATTTGGCATTCAGGTTTACTGCTGAAATTGAAATGCAAGTAACCGAAAATTTTATACTATCATATTATTGTATATTGTAAGTCTCAGGGGCAATTAAAATTGTTTCAAGTGTTGGTAAAACTTTATTGCGATTGAAGAATACGGTGGAGGATGGAGTCATATGTAGAAGTTCACGTAAGTGAGGAAAGTTTCTGACTGTCATTCACTTGGGAGTGGCCAGGAACGATTCTTTTACATGTGGCTCCAGCAGCTCACGAATTCCGGTCTTAGACCAAGTATCCTCTGGGTAGCCAACAGACATCCGTTTGGAGGCGAGCTAAAGTGAGAAGGCGAAACCCGCCTATGCGGTTGTGCGTAGGGTTTGGGACCCACCACATAAAAACACCCCCCAATGAAAAAGAAAAAACAGCCTCGGATGAGAGACCCCAATTTTGATGACGACCACTGCAAACGTTTAAAGGACTACGAAATAAGGGCATGCACCTGGAATGTCCGGACCCTTAATTGGGAAGGTGCCTCTGCCCAGCTGGTTGATGTCCTCGTA